>NW_011499991.1:462584-470042 GCF_000495115.2 Populus euphratica | reverse complement strand
TGAAGGCGGTTGTGGCCGACGGTGTGAAAGCGGCTGGCGGCTGGTCGGTTAGCGGCTGGTGGCTGCCTTCCTTGACCTTCTGGATTGAGTTTACTTCAACAATTGATATGCCTCAATTAACAGAAAAAAACTAATTACTATAAGGAAATTATATGTGTATAAAGATACAAATTACTATTTATTATTATTATAATAGTATAATTATAAATTTGCTCTTAGAAAAAGGCAATGCACTAAAATTTAGGCTAAGATAATTGTCTTTTTATCATCATGATATAACTATTTTGTTTTATAATTTTATGAGGTTAAATTAATAATTTTATTTTGTTTAGTATAATAAAATTATTAATTTAATACTAGAATAAAATAATTTGATATCTACTACTCAAGGAAAATTTTGTATTTTTATTTTTTTTAAATAGTTTAATTATTTTGATGTCCTTGAAGACAAAACCAATTGAAAATTCAAAGGCTTTTTTTTAAAAACAAATTATTTTGCATTGTTTTTATTGTAATTCTCAAGGATGTTCAAATATATTTTTATAAATTAAATTTATTAAATATAATTAAAAAAAACTTGGTAGTACAGTGGTTGTCTAACTACTAAACTTCATCTTCCAAGACAATATTTAAAAAGCCTTAGCATCTCAAACCAAATAAGAAAGTGCATATGCCAAGATTCATGATGGTTTGTCATTAACAATTATTTCTTTCCCACTTCTTCTCTTTATTTCTATCTTGATTCTTGTATTAATTTTTTTAAAATTTAAGAACAACTCTTTAATTTTTTGATTCTTTATATTTTATCCATTTTATTTTTATTATGATATTTTTTATCTTGAATAATTTATTAAATTTGGTTTTAATCTTTTTGTTTTCTTTTTTTTTACTGGTAACTAATTTTTTAATTGATTTTATATTACGATTTCACTCTTATTTGCTTTTTGTATTTCCTATAAAATTTAATAAATTATAAAATAATTTTATTTTACAATTCTTCTCTCCTTTGTTTTTTTTCTATCAAATTTAATTCATATTCTTTTAATTACTAATTTCTTTTTGCTCTGAAAAGTTTTTAAAATTTATATTTTTATATTGGAGCATAATAAATTTTTTGATTGGATCCGAATCCAGGGTTGCACGAGTTATAAATTTTTTAAATTTGACCAGATTTAAGATATTAGTTTAGATTTACTTGGTTTTTACAAATATTTTTTAATTTTACCTCTAGATGTTTTTCATTTTTAAAATTTAATATTCATTCTTTTAATTACTATTTATTTTATTTGGCATCATTTGTTTTTTAAAATTGCATCCTCATTGAGTTTTTTCTATTAAATCTTATCCTCACTATTTTTTATTGAAGTGGTCAAGAAATTAGGTTTTTTTGATTGAATCCGGGTCAAAGATTTCATAAATTGTGATTTTTAGATATTAGAACACATTTAAAAAGTTTTTTGAGTTTGCGTGGTTTTTTTTTCTATATTGATTTTTTTTTATCCTTCTTCTTTTAGGCTTTTTGATTAAATCTGGGTAATAAATTTCACAGGTTTGATTTTTAGATATTAGAACAGGTTTAAAAGGTTTTCCAAATTTGCATGCTTTCTTTTTCCTTTTGTCTAAATTGATATTTTCTTATTTTTTTATCCTTTTTCTTTTGGGGTTTCTTTTGCTAGTTTTTGCTTTTTGATTCTATTGGATTAACCCTTAACAATTTCTTTCTATTTCATTCCATTATTTTTTTAATCTATAAATAATATTTTAAATTATAAATATTTTTCAATTTCATTTCTTATAATTTTTTAATCTCTAAAATTTGGTTTTTATTCTTTTCATTATAATTTATTTTGTTTAGGATCATTTTTAATTATTATTTTTTCAAATTTCATCCTCCTCAAGTTTTTTTCTATCAATTGTTTTTTCTCATTCTTTTTCTTCTTGTTTTTTTACAAGTTTTTTATTAATATTTTTATATAATTTTATTTTTTTTTATTAATATTTTTATATGATTTCATTCTTCAAAATTAAATATCTTGAAAGTTAAGTTTCTTGATCAAATATATGTCCAAAATTTTACAAATTGCAAGTTTTAGAGATTAGAGTAGGTTTAAGAGGTTCTTCCGGATTTATTTGGTTTCTTTTCCCTTTTTTTTGAGTTTATTTTTAAGCTATTTTTTGGGGTTTTTTTTCTTATATTTTGGATATGATTTTATTGGTTTAGCCATTTATAATTATTTTTTCAATTTCACCCCATATCATTTTTCAATCTATAAATAATTTATCAAATTACAAATGTTTTTTAATTGCATCTCCTATGATTTCTTAACTTTTTAAATTGGGTATCCATTTTTTTATTGCAATATATTTTGTTTGGGGTTATTTTTTTTTTCAAATTTCATCATCCTTAACTATTTTTCTCTCAAATTTTATCCTTTTGTTTTTGCTCTTGCAAATTTCTTTATTAATATTTTTCAACAATTTCACCATTTAAAATTAAATTGGTTAATAATTAAGTTTTTGAATCAAATTTAGATCTATAATTCAATAAGTTGCATGATCTTAAAATTAGATCAGGCTTATAAGGTTTGCCCTAAGTTTTTTTGAGTTTTTCCTCCCTTTTAAGCTGATTTGTTTTCCTTGAAGCTTTTACCTTTTTATTTTTTATGATTTTTCTAGTATTAGTTTAATATTGAGTTGTTTGATAATCTGAATAGATTTAGATATGATTTTTTTTTATTTTTTTGTTAATTTATTTATTATTGTTATTTTTTTATATTATATAAATTGTCACTTAAACCAATGATTCGAGGCTTAGATTCTTTTTAGTGTAGCACTTATTTTTATATAAAAAAAGTTTTCTTGGTTTTTACCGTGAATAACATATCTAGTGGAATTTAACACCTGTAAATTTGTATATAAAAGATAACTGCGTCCTAGTATGTGTTATCATATTATAGTATGTATTGTTTTTTTAAATTTTTTTATTTAAAAATTTTTTTATTTTATTTTTAACATCTAACATTAAAATCATAAAAAATACTAAAATATTAATTTAAGAACTTCTCAAACATAATATACTTTTAAAATGCATCTAAATCCAGTTCCAAATGCAAAAATAAACTATACCTTTGGACTCTGTCTGCTTTTTTTTTTCACCATTAACATGATCAAACTTGTGTAGTGAGACATGATTAGACTTGTAATTAAGTTGTAATCAACTAAAGTTTAAGCCTAATGAAAACCTAGAGGAAAGTTGAAGTTCCAAAACCACGTCCAACCAATAAGGAATAAAGCCAGACAGAAAGACCGGAGGCCTACGATGTAGCCAAGTTTGTAGGAAATTGGCTGGTTCACAATGCCAAAGACAGACAATGCAGTGATGCACTGACAAAACAACCCTCAAATGACTCTTTCCTAAAAAACATTACTTTGTTTGAATCCCAAAATCCATCCGAAACAGAATGCCATTCTCTATCTTCTCTTTCTATCTCCTTCCCTTCATTCAAAAATCAAGTTTTTGTCTCCCCTTGACCTCCCTTCTGTGGACATCTTTACACCACCACCACCACCACCACCACCACCACCACCACCACCACCACCACCACCACCACCACCACCACCACCACCACCACCACCACCACCACCACCACCACCACCACCACCACCACCACCACCACCACCACAATGCCATCCTCTCAAACCCCATAAAAGGTGTGATCCTTTTTTATTGTCTTCATAGCTTTGTGTGCTTATTTGTTTTGTTGGGGATATGCAAAATTTGTCTAGTTTGCTGTTTTTATTGCATATACAGAGACACATGCCACCACTTTTTACAAAGTTTCAAACTTTTTTGTATTGCAAAAGTTGATGCATAAAGATCCCATTAATTGCGCTTGTTAAATCTCTGCCTGTCCAAAAAGTTAGCTTCTGAGCATCTCTGTGTTTATACCATCATTGCATTCCTCGACTTAATGAGAGAAAATGATGTGTGGTTGAATATTATGAGGAGAGAATGGTTTGGTTGCAATCATGTCACTTTTTTTTTTCAATGCCTTCTCTTTTTTTGTCTCTTGGCCTCTTGCTTTTGGTTAAAAAGAGTAAAGAACTAAAGCTTTAATTTTTATGGTCTCCTCATGAGATTGAGAAAGAGTAGACAATGCTTTCCCTCTTGTTCTTCTCGTCACAGAGTAAAAATCCTCACTTCTGTTTGATATTTTAGAGACTTTAGGAAATGCCCATTTGGTAAAGATTTGTTTTTTTTTTTGTTTTTGGGTGGTATTTTGTAATGCCTGTTGCAGCTGATTGAAGAACTACTTTGTCATAATTGGAGTCTTTTTTTTTTTTTTATGCCATTGATTACTTCCTGCATATCCATTTTAGTCGCAAGACATTTTTTTTAGTCTTTTTTAGAATTCTTAATTGATATCAAGAGTCTACTAACAATGCGCCATATGCCTTTCGTTTGCATCTATAAGTGAATTAACTATTTGTAATTAGACTCTGAGTTCCTGTGTTGACATCAAGATAGCATGTGTCCTCTCAAGAATGTAGAATTTTGAATTTCAAAACCTTATTTTCGTGAGTTGAAGCTCTCTTTTATGTTTGTGAGCTTATCTTCACTTCGTAGCCTGTTTGAGGAGTGTCTCTATGCTCTGCATTGAATACATTTGTTTGATAATACCCGTCTCTTGAATTTGTGAAGAAAATCAGACAGTTAAATCCTGAACATAGAGAGTTTGATTTTGTTATTGTTTTGGAAACTCACTGATGTGTATGATCCATACCATATATTTGATACTGAAACGCATTTTCAATATGAAATTTAGGTTGATGAGGATGATGTTTATTGGAAACGAAAGAAGAGTAGTGAAGAGTTGGAATGGTCACATAATTCCACTCACGTTATTTCGCAGTTAACTCAATGTTTTGGTGAGTACAGTTTCTTTACTCTCTTCTGAATACTCACCGTTGTTGCTATATCTAAACAATTCGCTAGTTTTAGTTTGTGCTGTCATATGCCAGGTTAATTTTTATGTATGAACATTCACAACATTATTATTGTGCTGTATTTCAATTCAATTAATTTGTTATTCTCTGGGCTGATAATGATTACCTTTACATAGCTTAACAACTAGGAAGGGCTCTTTTCTCCAAAAATTACTGGCACTGCCTTGAATTCTCAATCTCACAGAGCACATTTGGCAATGTGGAGTTCAGCATGATGCAATATGCAAGAACAAAACTGGCACCATTCTCTTCTTCTGTCATATTACATTATGCTCCATAAATGTTTTATCAGACATCTTAGGTCTCTTAGCAAGCTGCTGAAAATATTTGACTACAATATCATAGTTTGTAGGTTAGTAGATAAATAATATTTTAATGCTTAAACCTTTTTGGATTAAAGAGTGTTCTGTTTTTTCATTGTCTAAGTTTCAGTTTTCTGGGAAAGGATAGGTGCCTTATCTAGCTTTCTTTCATTCATGTCAGAAGGCAATATCCATTTGCGTTTACCATGGCTAGCGGTTTTAGCATTCTTCATGATACAATCTCAACTTCATGATGTGAAAACATGTATTTTCTTTGCACTGAAGTTGCTTTGCATTTTGTTGTTGGAAGCATTATGTTAATCCGAATTACATTCCTTCTTTCATACTCATGTCCCCTATCTTAGAATCTAGGGACTAATACTACCATAGCTTTATAACATGGATGTATGATGTGTTATACAAGTCAGTGTCATATCTATAAGACTGCCCAACATTACCATATGATTCTTCCAGCTTGAAACATTTCATTGGATACTTTTTTGATTTTCGCTGATCAGTTCCTGATGGTTGTAGCTAATGCTATGGTTGGACCACGTTCATGGATAGCAGGGCTCTTTACTCGCTCACCATATAAACGCAACGACAAAATTCTTGACTTCTGCTTGACTCCTCATTTGGTAAGTAGAAGTATTAAGTAAAGAAATGAGCCTTTTCTCTCTAATCCTGTATAGAAGGATGGACACACACTTACACAACCCCCACATACTTCTAAGTTCTGTGTGTGTCAGCATGTTTATGTAGTCAAAATTGATTGTGGAATTCATGTAGTGGCACCAACTGTCGCAGTTAGGTGGTTCCTCAAAGTTACCAATAGTCCCAGCCATTGCCTTTTGCTCTAGGGCTTCAGTTCAGGGAATTTATTTTGCAATTTTCAAAATTTAAATTTGTGATTGTTGCAGGATGGTTATGCAATGATATTCTTAAATATGATTTTAAAATGCCATGCTCATCTTCGCTAAACTTGTAATTTATTCTTTAATTCTTACCAGGAACGAAAACTGCAAAAACTTCAAGAACGAATGAGAACACCTTTCGACGAGACACGCCCTGATCATCAAGTACTTTCTTGATATGATATGATTTCTGCCAAAACATTTTTCTTGAACTTATCTTTGACTTTGGTTTTGTCATACATAAGCTATTACTTGGTGATCATACACTATTATCTTTCATGCATGTCACCATCATTAATCTTTGATATTATAACTACAAGATCTCATTATCCTTTGTCATTGTCAGGAAGCTCTCAGATCATTGTGGAATGCAGCTTTTCCAGATATTCCTCTGAAAGGCTTGATCTCTGAGCAGTGGAAAGACATGGGGTGGCAAGGTGCTAATCCATCAACTGACTTCAGGTAAAGTTTTTTCAGTGGCATCTTTTCATGTCCTTTGCTGATAAGGAGTGAATTCTGTCATGTAGAAAGAACTGAATCAATATAGAGGTTTAATCTATAATTTCATTTAGAAATCCTCGAACTATTGTTCATGCCTCTCATCTTTTCCAACTTTTTCCTTAGGGGCTGTGGTTTCATTTCTCTTGAGAACTTGCTGTTTTTTTCAAGGACTTATCCGGTATGACTTTCAAGCTACTGCCAAAACTTTGGCAAACATTGCTTTATTTATTCCTATCAGAGCCTGTTCATGCTTCTCTTCGTTCCAGTCTCCCTAAAGTATGAATTTGCACAGAGTGAGCTGGGATTTTTACTGATTATGAAAATACAAAATGAAGGCATCTTTTCATAGGTTATTGTTCAAGCAGGGTGGGCAGCGAGCTACTTGGGAATACCCATTTGCTGTTGCTGGCATTAATGTTTCTTTTATGTTGATCCAGATGTTGGATTTACGGTCAGGTATGCAGAAATGTTCAGTTATCATTTGCAAATGTGATTTTTTTTCTTCAGTATTAACCAAAAACAGAAAAAGTAAAAACTGCTGCATAGGTTTTGACTATCAAGTGAAGGTAAAATATTTTATATTTATAAGTCATGCGAGAATTGACACATTTTTTACAGCTTTCGTGTAACCTTACTTTTCCCGAGCTTTGTTTCACTGTGGGATCTAGGAACACCTTTTCATTTCATTCTCTTCTAATCTCTTATCCCCCCCCCCCCCCTCCCCCCTTCTTCGC
>NW_011499991.1:456771-462395 GCF_000495115.2 Populus euphratica | reverse complement strand
TCCCCCCCCCCCCCCCCTCATCAAATGTCTTAACAAAATGAATGTTATCTGCTTAAGGACAACCAGGCCTTAGTTTTAAAATCAATGGGGTATCCAAAATTCTTTTCATCAAAAAGATTTTCCTTATTTCAAGCTTAGAATTTTAAAGACAATGATGATGGAAACAGCACCATATTTTAAGCTCATTGTCTCCTTTTGAGGGCATGAATAGTTCCATCTAGTTTAAATAAGCACATAGTTTTTTTGATGCAGCGGTATCTTTTGTTTCCCACTTATCTATCCCACCATCTCTTCTGCAGAAAAACCAAGATGTCTTCCAGGAGTCACTTTTGTTAAATTACTAGGAGGTATTGAGATTACAGCTCCAACTATATTATGCTCAAGTTCTCTTTGATATACGCAAATGAATTTGGTGTTTAAGCTTCTTCTTTGTCCAAGATATACGCTCATAATAGCATATCTATAATCACAGAAGATGAATCTGCCTTTGATGTACTATTCTGTATAGCTTTTGAAATGATGGATGCTCAGTGGCTTGCTATGCGTGCTTCTTACATGGAGTTCAATGTATATCCTCTATCTCAGCAAAGTACTAGATTCTTGAACTTTGGTGTTATTTACCATGATTTGAAAGTAGCATTATTTTCAACACTAGTGAATCTATAAATTTACCATTTGCCTACATACATTGGGTCATTTGCATGCCTTTGATATAGAGGCGCTCCATTGACTTCTGCTTGATATGTTTTTTCATTCCTGCAGGAGGTTTTACAAGTAACAAGGACACAATTGGAGAGGGAACTATCTTTGGAAGATGTTCATCGAATAAAAGATTTACCAGCATACAACCTTTTGTATCAATAGCAATTTATAGTGAGGTCCTCTTAAAATGCCCCAAAGTACTTGTTAGGTCCGGTAGAGCATTTCGGAGAACCCAAAGGTTTAGATATAAATTCATGTGTCGATCTGCTGAACTGTAGAAACCATTTTTGAACATGTTATCGCCATGCTTAATGCTATACAATGAGCTTCTCACAAGTTAGTGGTGCTGAGGCCGAGTCTGATAGCGAACCCCTGTAACCATCTGATGAACTGCTGTTCGCGGCAAAATTTAACTAGTGTCAACGCAGGTGGACTGCTTCTAATTCCTAGCAATACATGGGGTGGGGGGCAAGGGGCGTGGGGGCCGCGGGTTTTCCCTGTGTCCAACAGTATTCCTGTTTCCCATGGTTTCCCCTTTTGAGTCAGAGAGGAAACAGGTTTGAGAGGATTAGGATGGCACATTGTATAGACGATGGAGATGCAGGCACCAGCATACGCAAACTTGATTTGAAGAATGCATGAACTTCTTGTAATTTGCAACTTTTGAAAATCAAATTCCCATGATGACGTGCAATTTTTCTGGTGGCAACTCAATTCTGAAACCTTCGCTGGCATAAGAAATATTTTACTTCTTGTAACTTTACATGACATGAAACTTGAATCTTAATAACTAAAATATGACTGAAGAAAACATTAGAACTCTCTTACGTTAAATACTAGATGTCAGGCAAATCCATAAATTTTTCCAAAAGTTCTTGGAAAAGAGTTCCGTGTACTCTTTAAATTCAGGTGGGGAGCGGAAGTTTAGAATCAAAGAAGAATACGAAGTGTGAAGCTCCATCACCCAGAAGTTATAAAAGCAACGTTCAAACCTGACCCCGCTAAATCCACCTCCAGTTTCCAAGGCCATGAATTCTTGTTGGGTTCTTTCGTTCCGTCCATGATTTCGAGTTAGCACAAACACATCCATATGGGCACTGTCTCTTGCGGCTGCACTATTCTCCGGCATTACTGTAAGGACCGCATCCATTACAATTACTTCTCGATACTTGGAATAGATTTGTAACAGTTCTTCAATAACTTCAAGCAATGCTCATCATTTTGTTTTGCATTGCATTAGTCTTCGCGGTAGCCTTTTGAAAAAACAGGTCCAAGAAAAGTTACAAATTATAATTTTTCTCGAACCCAGGTTCTTACCACAATTCGAGATGAAAAACAGGTTTAAACAATGAAATTTAAATAACTTCTTTAGTTGTGATTAACCTAAAAGCAGTTCCAATTGCACTGCATTGTAATGCCAAACGTAGCTTAATTATGAATTATACGCTTCAAAGTTTACATCATTACATTATTGAACTAATTAAACAAAATTTAAACATTGCCAGTAAAACATTACGTACATCGACATTCTTCAGACTCTTACAATTTACCGTGGACTTGTTCTTCAATGTTTTTTAGTTCTCAAACTTTTTTTTTCCACAATTACATCATTTTTGGGTTAGATTAAAGGACAATTAAATCAAATTTGTTGAATAAGAGCAAAATTGAAAGATAGAGAATAAAAATAGAAAAGACACCACAAATGGCTGATGATCTCAAAGTTATCACAAAGAGTTTAATTTTATCCTCGAATTTTTTAAATTATATCTATTCGATCCCTTAATATTTTTACAATTTAGTTTTGGTGTAAAAATTTATTTATTTATATTTTTTAGTTCCTAATTTGAGAGAGTTCAGAGAAAGAAATTGTTATATTTCAATGGTAGAGAGAAAAAATCAGTATTTACATATATTTTGACTATTTAAATGGTTGATTTTAAAGTTAACAAGATTTTTAATTTTAGGTTGAGTTTGAGTTTCTATGTACACATATTTTTTTTTTTTTTATGTTTTTTAAGCTATTTATAGATTTGTCAAGTTTTTCGGACTTTCTTTTTAGATATTTTGGATTAAAAAGAGTTTCTAAGCTGAAAAAAAAAACATGAATTATGATTTTACAACCATTAAAATATCCGAAATGTAGGAAAATTAATGGATGACGTGTTATTAGACTTTGTTTTGAAAGAAATTTAGGATGAAAAATATGCTTTTTGTTTTTTTTTATTAAGGACCAGTACATGGATGGATCCATTCTAAATAGGCCAAGCTTGGCTTGTTTGATCTTTTTTTTTTTTAATTTTGATTTTTTTAAAATAATATTTTTATATGTGTTTTGGAATAAGTTTTTAATTTATATTTTAATTAATACCCCTCTTGTGTTTTTTTATTTCACTTATTTAGTCTTTTATAAATAGAGGTTTGTTTTTTAAATTCTTTTTTATGTATTTAATTTTTAAAAAGATTATTCTACTTCATTTATGATTTTTGGTTTGTTTTATATAAATATATTTATTTTTAAAAAGATTATTCTTCATTTATGACTCATAAATCAACTCGTCTCTAGGAACGTGCTTTGCCTAGCACAAAACAAGCAGTTTCTAACTTCTCATGAACAATCCTACTAAGGATTGCTGAACCTGGAGTCACCTTGAGGATAGTAAAATACATGCATTCCATGAACCTTATTGAATGGAATTCTTCTTTCAAGAACCGCTTCATGTAGACCGTGGTTATGGTCTTGGAATATAAGAGATGGAATTAGAAGAAATATTATTTTTTTTTCTTCTTGTTTAGAAATTATACAAATTTATTCAAGACTGTTTTAAAAATAAATTTATTTTATATATCTATCTCTGTTATTATTTTCAACCAAATACTTTTCAATCCCTTTTTTATTTGTTCTTTATATGTGTATAAATTGACAAAGAAATTAGTAAGTAACTAGCTCATGGAAATTTGCAAAACGTTGAAACTAGAAGTTTTATTAAATATTTCACATAATATTTCTTCGATTTGTTGTAAATTAGTGAACAAATAGATAGGTGGCCTCCTCTTCATCTTGGGCGAGTCGATTTCTTTCATAACTTAAACAAGCAATGTTTAAGCATTGTAAACCTGTTTTAAAGCAAATTTTTTTTGTGACTCGAGTCATAGATTTTAAGATTAAAAAAATTAAATAATAATAATAATAAAAAAATCTGACACAACCTGAGCTAGCATGTTAAATTTTTAACCTAGATCATAAAGTTAGGATATACTTATAGAAAGTATATAGAAAAAATTAAATAAATAAACTCAATATTTAATAAACTAGACATCAAAGCCTAAAATTGAGAAAGAAAATAAATGTAAAAAAAATTAAAAAATAAAACCAATGTCAACCTGGGCGAACATCCCATGTTAGTGACCAAGGTCATTGGATGAGGATGACCACATCGAAAAAAATAATGAAGTTCAGTCCTTAACAATCTAATACTGAAAGTCAAAAATTAAAAAAAAAAAGAGAATTATTTTTTTAAAAGGATAAAAAAATTAAAAAGAATGAGGAACAAATTTAACATAAACCTAAAATAAAAAGATATAAAATTCAAGCCAATATAAGTTAGCATGACAACAATTATGTGACTTTGATTGCATAAAATTAAAATAAGATGATGTAAGAGCTCCAAGCCAATCCGAGTCAACATGACAACAAATATGTGACTTGTTGGACTGTAAGGTTGAGTCATCATCATAGAAATAAAAAAAAAATAAACAAAAAAATTTAATTTTCAATGAATCTAATATTGAATGATAAAATAATAAAAATATAATTAGTGCAAAAAACAAACATGAAAAAAATATCGATAGCAATCCAGGTTAAAATTTCATACTTATGACTTAAGTCATAAGATTGGAATCATCACACAAAAATAATTAACGAACCCTAATTATAAAAAAAAAAATATTGAAGGATGCAGTTGAAAATATAATTTTTTTTAAAAAAAGAAACCAAGGCAAAAATAAAATAAAATAAAGGCCTAATTTGATATAAAAATCAAATCAAATCAAATCAAATGATAAGGAAAGGAGTTTAAAAACAACATTAAAAATAATTACAATAAAAAAATAATGATCAAATTTGGATATAAATACCAAATAATTGAAAAAAATGAAAGGATAAATTTTTTTAAAAATCAAAACAAATAAAGAATAAGAGCCACAATTGAAATAACAAGAAAATTGAGGATAACCTTTAATTTTAACTAGGCTGACACATTTTTTAATAGGAAGAGAAAGAAAATGAAGGGGAAGAAAAAATCTTACCACCACCTAACTACTATGAAGCATCTTACATGCATAGCCCTATTAGATGCACCTTCATGTGATTTGTTGGTAGAGATAATAGTTGGTTTTTTTTATGTCGGGAGGTGCTGTACATGCCATAAATGTTTTTTTATTTTTTTATTAAATTTATCCAAAGACCTAATTGCTCCCGACCCTTATGATATTAACAAAAAAAAAACATCATAAAAGACAGAAAAGCCCCTTAACTTAAGCTATAGATTTTTTTTTTTGCTTATATGGATACCTTAGTAATTATATTGTGCTTACAAAAATAGAAAACAAAAAATGCCCCCACCCAAGCATGGTGGGATAACGTATAATCAAGGAGGCCCACGTGGTCATGGACATAGGCTGAATTTAAAAGGTAATTCCAAAATTAGTTCTATTTATTACACCATCAAAATGTGAAAGGGGAGTTCCTAGCCTTGGAACAAGGGCATTTATCAATTCTATACTAAAAGAGAGGTTTCAATAATTAATACTTAAAAGTGCATTTTTATCATGATTTTATATCATCATTTTGCACTTGAAGTATCAATAACTCCTTAATTAAAGCATGTTTTATAATAATATATCTAATAATATAAGATACCTTT
>NW_011499991.1:436449-453959 GCF_000495115.2 Populus euphratica | reverse complement strand
TTTTCTTTTTCTTTTCACTTTTCTTGTATATAACTTTGTTTCTTTTCTCTTGTTTCTTCTTCTTTTGTTTTCTTCTTCCTTTTATTCTATTCCTACACGTGCATGAGAGTATGGTCACGTACATCAAGTGGTAGAGTTTGTAGGATATCCTTATATTTTCAAAAAATATGGCCAAAGAAGATAATCAATCACTTCATAATGAGAATAATGAGAATAACACTTAGAGACCACATGAATCCCACAAGAATAAATGCACCATCATGCATAATTTTTTCTCCTGATGCATCTCATTTTAATTTTAAGCCAGGTATCAACTTTTACCTTCTTTTTATGGCTTAGAATTGGAAAGTTCATATTTTCATTTAAGAGAATTTAAGGAGGTTTGCAACACATATAATAATTTAAATTGTAGCATGAACACCATCAGATTAAAACTTTTTTCTTTTTCATTAAAAGATAAAGCTAAAACATGGCTACAAAATTTAAGATCAGGATCCATTCGTGCTTGGGATGAAATGCAACAACAGTTTTTGAAGAAGTTTTTCCCATCTCATAGGACAAACTCTTTCAAAAGACAAATCACTACTTTCACTCAAAAACCAGGAGAAATATTTTACCAATGTTGGGATGGGTATCGAGACTTGCTTAGTACTTGCCCTTATCATGGTTTTGAAATATGGAGCTTGATTTCACATTTCTATGAAGGGTTAACACCTAAAGATAGATAAATTGTTGAATTGATGTACAATGAAACTTTTGAAGATAAAGAACCTAATGAAGCAATGAAGTACTTAGACTTGTTAGCTGAAAATACTCAAAATTGGGACACCGCGGGTACTTATGAGGCACCGAGTAAAAATCAACCTCATACATCTAGTGGAGGTATGTACAACCTTAGAGAAGATCATGACCTTCAAGCCAAGTTTGCATCTTTAACTAGAAAAGTCAAGGCACTAGAATTGAAAAATAGTCAATTAAAATCTATTGAAAACATTGTGTGTCAAATCTGTGAAACAAATGAACACTTAACCAATGATTGTCCAACCTTGCCTTCTTTTAAGGAATGCCTCCATGAACAAGCCTATGTTTTAAACAGTTTTCAAAGGGCCAACCACAACCCATACTCACAAACATACAACCCTGGTTGGAGAAATCACCCAAATTTCAGTTGGAAGAGTGAGAACAACAATGCATAAACTTCACAATCACCGTTTCAAGCACACCACAATTTTGAAAATTCTCATGGATATGCACCTCCTTATGCTCCACCTTCTAGAAGAAATCTTGAGGAAACATTGCATGCATTCATTGAAAAGCAAGAGACAATCAATACTCAACTTGCTCAAAACATGACAGATTTTAAAGATATTCTTGTAAAATTAACATCTGCTCTCAGTTTCCAAGAGAAAGGTAAGTTTCCATCTTAACCACAACAAAATCCCAAGGGGAAATACAATGCAAATGCAAATAGTTCCGGAAGCTAACACATGGATCAAGTCAAATCAGTCACTACTCTGCGCAGTGGTAAGGTTATTGAAAAACCCTCTCTTAAACCTTATGAGAAAGATGATGAGTCAATCTCTGAGGGTAAGGAAGGAGTTAAATCTGAAAATTGCAAAGAAAAGACTAATTCTCCGCCAGCACTTCCATTTCCTCAAGCCATGACCAAACAAAGGAAAGTCAATCACAACTTTGAAATTTTTATAATTTTCATATAGGTAAAAATCAATATACCTTTGCTGGATGCTACTAAACAAGTTCCTTCCTATGCTAAATTTTTGAAAGATCTATACACTGTGAAGAGGAAACTGAATGTGAAAAAGAAAGCCTTTCTAGTAGAACAAGTAAGTGTCATTCTTCAGAACAATAATGCTTTGAAATATAAAGACCCTGGTTGCCCTATAATTTCTTGCTTTATTGGAGAACAAAAAATTAAAAGAGCCTTACTTGATCTTGGTGTTAGTGTGAATTTACTTCCATATTCAGTTTTTCAGAGTCTCAATCTAGGTGAGTTAAAACCAATTTCTATATCTCTTTTACTTGCCAATATATCTATAAAAGTGCCTAGAGGAATAATTGAAGATGTGTTAGTACAAGTCGATAAATTCATTTATCCTTTGGATTTTATTGTCTTGGACACAGAACCTGTTGAAGCATGTAATTCATTTCCTGTTATTTTAGGACGTCTATTTCTTGCAACCTCTGACGCATTGATTAATTGTAGGAATGGACTGATGAAGCTATCATTTGGAAACATGACATTGGAGATGAATATTTTCAACATTTGCAAGCAACCTGGAGATGATAATGATTTACAAGAAGTAGATCATATTGACAAATTAGTTTATGATAAACTTGAATCTACTTTAAGTAAAAATGAGTTAGATGAATTTGAAGATTTGCAAATGATTTATTCTAAGGAAGAAATCACGGATGAAACAAGCACAAAAAATGTTGATGCGAATCTTTTGTCAACAGTGACAACAGATTCGACATCTGACATCACACCAATCGATGATTACTTTCCTAACGAATCCTTACTTTCTATTAGTCCAATGCCTTGGTATGATAAAAATATTAATTTTCTTGCTTTAGGAGATTTGCTAGTTGATTGGAGTACTCATGAAAAAGAAAAGTTTTTGAACGAAGTGGAGAATTTTTATTGTGATGACCCTAACTTATTCAAATATTGTCCTGATCAAATATTTTAAAGATTCATTCCCGACAATGAGGTAAGTAGTATCATTAAACTTTGTTATTTTGAAGCATGTGGAAGTTATTTCTCGTTAAAAAAGACAGTTGCAAAAATCTTTCAAAATGGATTTTATTAGCTCACCATGTTCAAGGACACACATGTATTCTACAAAACTTGTGAAAATTGTCAAAAAGTTGATACTGGTCAAAAAGTTTTGTTTTATAATTCTTAACTCTATGCATTCCCTAGAGAGCTAAGAACAAAATGGAGCAATCCTTATGGGGCCTGTGATATTGAGAATTCAATGGATGACAATTATTTTAAGGAAAATAGACATCGTTTAAAAGCTTACTTTGATAATTTTTCTAGTGAAAATGAATCAACTGGTTGGAATGATCTTGTAGATAAAGGTTGATTATTTTGTTTTTCTCACATTGTTTTTGTGTTTCTTTTTGAGTGATTTTTGCTAGTTTCTCTCACCCCGGTCAAATGGCGGACAACGATACTCCGTGACTTAAGTTGATTCTTTTAGTTTCCCACAATAACTAATATTTATGTATATATTTATGCAATTCTTTGAATCTCTGTTGCAATTCTCATTTGAAAATGGACACTAATCTTGAAAAATTGAAAAAGAATTTTCCCGCTTTGCCTCAAACTGCGATTACAAAAAATTACCGTGCTAGATGTGCAAGATTGAAATTGTTAATGAATCATGGAATTCCTAAAGATATTTGCTAGTTGATTGAAGTAAAGGTCCGATTATCAGGTGAGTCCTCTAACTTCTTCATTTTATACATGCCTGGAATAGGTAAAAGCACTTTTACAAAGAAACATTGTGTAAAATGACTGAAAGTCTATCATCGATGTGCTAGATGGATTTGTAATACATAATGTCGTTCTTTAGGAATGGTATCTATAAACCATAAAGATAAAATACAATTCATTAAGGATGGCCTGAGTAAGGAGTCTTTAGATAATCTTCTATTAACTCTTGAGACGCATCCTAGTGGAGATGTGCATCGTGTAATTCATGATTTATAACCACTATTTCATAAAAAACATGATCGACTTAGTCTTGAGAATCTGACTAAAAGAAACCCTGTTTGCCAGTTTTTAAGAAAACTGGATGGGAAGCCTATCCCCGACCCATAGAGGGCGTTTAAGCCGTTCTTGGACGTAAAACCAAGGGAAGATGTGAGCCACAATCACAACTACCTGTACATACACATGCTTTTTCAAAAGTAAATAAATAAAGAGAGAGAAAGAGAGAGAGAGAGAGAGTGTGTGAGACTCTAGTTGGCCTATATATAGGTGTTATGATTGCCTTTCTAATTTCTCATCTATAAAACCCTCTCTTCCTTCCTTTCATTTCTACTCAACCTATACATTCAACAAATACAAAAGTGTGTAGAAATGACAAGTTCCTCAGGTCATCATATAAGAAATATTTGTGTCTTCGGTGGATCTAGTCCTGGGAAAGAAAAGGAGTTTTTAGAATCAGCAAATCATCTTGGTCAAGTGCTAGTTGAGAGAAAAATTCATTTAGTGTATGAGGGAGGCATTCTTGGGTTAATGAGAGGTGTGTCAATAGCTGCATTTTTAGGAGGTAGTCAAGTTTTGGGGGTCGTCCCCGAAGCTTTAGCACAAGGGGATATCATTGGAAAAACAATTGGAGAGGAACTTCAGGTCTCCACAATGTCAGCTCGAATGAATGTAATGTTTAACCATACTGATGCCTTCATTGCTTTACCAGGTGGTTTAGGCACACTGGAAGAGATCTTTCATATTTTCTCTTGGGCCCAACTACACATTCACCATAAACCCATAAGTTTGTTAAATGTTAATGGTTATTATGATAAGTTTTTGTCTTTTCTTGATCATGTTGTGGAACAAGAATCTCTAACATCTTCTACACGACAAATCATAATCTTTGCTGCTACTGCTGAACAATTGATTGACCAACTACAATCTTTTATTCCTGTAATTGATCCTTCCATGAGTCGTATAAATTGGTCAACTAAGAAAGCCGTAAAAAGCTTAGATTGGATTTTAGCCTTCATTTGTGAATCTTTGTGTCTTTTAGTTTTATTATTGTGTTTTTTGTTTCTTATATTTGTTTCAGTGTGTTTCAGGTTTGTCAATGTTCGTTATTTCAGGTGATATCTTCTATACTCTATCTTTATACCTTTAAAGATTGAGGACAATGTCTTGTTTTAGTTGGGGGGAGAGGGTAGTAGTTGATAAATTTTTTTTTTCATTTCATAAAGCATGTGCATAATTGTTGTTACTAGGATGGTAGAATAAAGGAGCTCTTTTGTTAAAGTGACTCTTGAGATGCATCTTAGTAACCATTCTTAACAAGGTCTATTATAATACTTCTTAAAATATTCAGGTTTACAAACTCTCGCATTGTTATCACTTAATTCTGCTCATATACTTATTTAACATGTATTCTAAAACCTTAGTTTACACACACACACACTTTAACATATGATTGTGGGTTACATATTGGATTATTACATTATTTATGTTCTTTTGTTAAAGGTAACAACTAAGGGAAAGGGATTGTATATAATTAAAAAAAAAGAAAAAAATGATAATAATGAAAATGTAGATAAGTTTGGTTTCGTAACCTCCATAACCTAAGCAATTAAGCCCGAATGGGTGTTTTAACACCTAATACCCTAAAGTCAACTAACTTGGGAATTATTGGCCTAACGCTTGTTACATGGGTTGAGGAGAAAAGCTTAAGGGAATCAAACATTGCACTATCTACATATTAGTATCTGTGACCCGAGTTACTAAGCTCGTAGGGGTGTCTTAACACTTAATGCTCTAAGACCAACTGGTCTAAGAGTCATTAGTTGAAAGCTCATTACATGGGTTAAAGATGCATGATGTTTTTAAATTATATGTATATATATTTAAAAAAAATAATAAAAAAAAGACAAAAATAATAATCCCAACCCAAGGAAGTTAACCTTAAACATTATAATTTTTTTTTTGTTTTCTTCCAAGAAAAACCCTATAATTATATGTTGATACATTGAGCACAAAATAAAGGTTTATTAATATTGTGTTAAGAGGTATTGAACATATATATAAATTTAATGAGAGTTTGTTTATCTGGATAAATTAATGGAAGTTAAATGATGAATACCTTGCTTTGTGGAATTTACAAATTGTTTTTCTATTTTAACGCTTTGATTACTAAGGACTAGTAATAAGCTGGTTGGGGGGGTGTGATTAGTACTTAAAAGTGCATTTTTATCATGGTTTTATATCATCATTTTGCACTTGAAGTATCAATAACTCCTTAACGAAAGCATGTTTTATAATAATATATCTAATAATATAAGATACCTCTAATTTATAGTAAATATTCATTTTAAATGCAGGACTATCACATAAATGAAAGGATTGATTGATGACTTTAAGAACTTAAATTGCAAGGGCAAAAAGATGACCAAAATTAGAAAAAAGATGTTAGTGCAATTCAAACTGGAACACTATTTAGTAATTGAGTCATATCTGGAGCTATAGATCTCAGAGTTAGGTCTATTTTATATGGTTGGAAAGGTAAGATATAGGCCTATAACTTTCATATGGAGCCCAATATCAAAAAAGGCTATTTTCAAGTCCAAATTGTAGTAACAACAAAGAAGCCCGAATCTGTCCTCCAGCCCGAGCACTGTTCACTATTTTGGCCATATCTGGAGTTCTAGAAGTTCAAATGAGCTGAATATTTTACACAAGATAACTGAGACAATTGCCTACAACTTTTATATGTTTGTGTGGCTCTAATTTTGACGTTATCAATGACATTTTGGGCAAACAAAAGAAGATAAGGATTATCACTAAGTCAAGAGTTGGCCACCCACTTATCAATTAGTCATCAAATTAATAGTTCCCAATTTTGGCCTATAAAAGGAGGAATTTGCCATGCATTTAGGCATTTTGGTGTCCAGATGAAGATCATGCTCTTCCTTTCTCTCCTTGTATTTTTTTGTAATGTTTATGCTTTGCTTTCATTAATATCAAGTTTATGCCTTTCATTTCCTTTCGTTTACTTAGTTAACTCTTATCTTATTTATGTTCTTATTTTGTTTATTTATTTTTCTTTCTTTTATTATGTCTAGCTAAGTTTATTATGTCAAGGTGAAAAAGTTACACTAATTATGTCAAGGTGAAAAGGTTACACTAATGGTGTAAGAATAAGTATAATGTAAACTTAATATGGACTTTAATGTTTGATACTAACATGTTTTCTATTTGTTATTTTGTTCTCTCTTTAATACTTTGCTTGTTAAATAACTAATCTTGATTTATGTTGTATAACACTTGGTACAACAAATGCTTGGCACTTTCATAGTTCATACTGTATGGTATAACTGACACCTGAGCTATGAAAGGAACTTGATTTGTTGTTAACATAAGTTATAATCATGAATGCTTGATGAGATTTACAAGTATTAGCATTAATCGAATAAGATGACTAATGTAATCATGTTAACAATCTATAATCTGATTGAAACCTCCTTTATGTGTGGTTTCCAATTGAATGATAAGAGTTTATATTATACTTATTTGACATACCATTAGTGGAATCTCTAACCTTGACATTTGTTATTATCATTGTTAAATCTTTACGTTAATATTCCATCTCAAAGTTCTCATCATCATCATCTTCTTCTTTATTATTATTATTATTATTATTATTATTATTATTATTACAGTATTACTACCACTACTACTATTATTATTATCTCTAACCTTGATAAATTGTTGATATGCTAGAGAAATTCACCTTAGGGAACCCTAATTTTATTTGTTAAAAAGAAGTATTGCACCCTTAGACTTTGTATTGATTATAAGAAGCTAAATAGGGTGATGATGAAGAATAAGTATCCATTGTCTAGGATAAATGAATTATTTGATCAATTGAAAGGTGCCATAATGTTTTCAAAGATAGACTTAAGATCAAGATGCTACTTATTATAGATTAAGGAGAAAGATAGTTAGAAGATTGCATTTAGGACTCGCTATGAACATTTTGAATTTCTTCTAATGTCGTTTGGACTGAAGAATGCTTTGATGATAATTTCTCAATTCTTTTCCAGTTGTATATGTTGTAAATTTCAATTTAAGTAGAAAATCAAAATTTTATTTATTCCTCCGTTCATACATATTTTAGACATTCCATATTCATACATGGAGTTAGAACCTTCTCTTCATCTCATGTCGATGGATCTTTTTAATTGGAAGATCCCCTATATGGATAATATACACCTTCCAGTTGACCAGTCCTAATTCTGATTCTTTTGTTGCGAAGAAAAGATACCCACGAGGTGGTTCATCCTATTTAGATATTCATGAAAAAAAAGTACTAGATTCTTTTTTGGATAAGCTTGAAAGGAGAAAGAGAAGGAAGAATGGAATGCCAACAAACTTCTATTATTGAATTCACCTGACCCAATAGTATGCATTTTATTGACCCAATAGTATGCATTTTATTCTGGGAACATAACATCCAGTGCTAAAGTCACTTAATAGTTAAGTCCCCAATCCCTAAAATGAACTATGTAATATACTTTGTCTGTTGGGTTACAGGAGGGCATTTTTCAAAGATTTATATTGTATCAATCTACCCTTGTGTAATTCCTATTGAAGACATAAACTCGGGGGTGGTTTCAGGACAAACAATTTTAAAGCAGACTCCCTATTCATTATTCAGTAGATAGAGAAGATAGAGATCAATCCCTAACCTGATGGATCGTTCCCTTTTCTGTTGATATAGGAAATGCGTGATTTCCCTAAGTGGATTCTTAGAAAATCACGAATTAGACCATATATAATTACTTCAATAAAATAAACACGAGCCTTTTTGATAGAAGAACCCTTTTTTGTCTTGGTTCCAATTCAACATTAAACAAGTACAAACTAATTGAATACTTGTGTTAGACATTTCCTGAATTGGTTTACCATTTCCATTAAAAATATAATTGATAATTCAAAGTTTCAGATTCTCTTTTTCCTGCAATAAATCCAATAGAAAAAGTCTTTCTAAATTAATACCATCCCCTCTTTCATATATGAGTACTAGTCGAACCAAAACAAAAGACTTTTTCTTGGTAGGTTATAAAAGCTATAAAAGAGTCTGCTTTGGGGATATATCAATAGGCTATGAAAACGTGAATGTTGTGATGGCTCGAGGATTTTGGATTATTGGGTTTTGAAAAATACGTGGAAAATGAGAGATTTGAATTCGCTACTTAGAAATTTAAAGGAATTAGAGATTCTAAATTTTTAACACTAGTCTCAAAAATTTAAGTAATAAATTGGTTATGTTTTAGAAAAAGTAAACACTACTCTTAACATATCTTTTTAGATGAAATTATCATTACTATAGTTTCTGTAAATTTACTCATATGTTATTTTATTCAAAACTCTTGTCATTTGATAATATTATCTACAAAGATGATTTTGTTTTTCTTTTTATAAGTAGGCTCAAAGTTCATTTTATTTGGGTTAAGTTTTTATTTGGGTCAAGTTTTTATTGGACTTGATAAACTTGTTATCAAACCCAAAAAAATATAAGCTAATAAAAATACAATTTTCTTTTGCAAATGAAAAACACATTTTTTTCCAAATATTTTAATTTTCTTTTGCCAAATGAAAAACACGTTTTCTACAATGCTAAAACATGCAAAATATTTTTTTGTTTTTTGTGCTAAACATAGCAAAAACTAAATTACACAAAATAGATTTTTCTCTTCATTTTTTAGCTTGGCCATAATAAATTTTTCTAAGAAAATAAATGGTTAACATTTGTTTTGGTAATTTTCTTTTTTATTATTTATTTTAACACATGTCAAAAAATAAATGGTTAACATTTTTTTTGGTAGTTTTCTTTTTTCAACTCCTAATATTCAATTAACCTCGTAGTTGATATTATTCTAAAGCTAAAAAACTTAATGTATCGGAGTACAAGTTGAAAATTAATTGTCCATTTAATTTTCTATATAAATTAGATACCGTTAGGCAACAAATAGCCTATGCCCACAAATTTACTGCAGCACAATTCTTAATTGTCCATTTAATTTTGTATATAAATTAGATACCGTTAGGCAACAAATAGCCAATGCCCACAAATTTAATGCAGCCTAATTCAACTTCTAATCTTCAATTAATACAGTCATAACTCAATTTTTTAAATTTTCAAAAAAAAAACATTAATAAAAAAATGATGAATGAAAAATTATTTGAGAATTAAATCAAGACAACACAAATTGAAGGTTGAGAGACTAATAAGGAGGAAATTATAAATTTGAAAGTCAATTTGGCCAAAACTTGGGAGAATTGATAAATTTATGGAGTTAATTAAACTTGAAATTAGTTTAATTAATACAATCATGGGCTTAATTAAAAAAATTCCAAAGTTTGAAGTCAATTTAGAACAATATTACAAGAAATTAAAGTTCAACGATCGAAGTAAATATACAGTGATACTATAGGGGGTTAATTGATTTTTTCAAAGGTAATTTTGAAAGAATTAAAAGTTGAGAAGTTAATTAAGGGCTAGATTGATTAAGCTTGAAACAAAGGACTATTATGTAAATGATGTTGAAATCCAGGGGTCCAATTGGAATTGATCTAGGAGCGAATTAAAAAAGAAAAAGATTTTCAAAAATAAGAGTCCAATTGCTAAATATCAGAACTTCAGGGGAGTAAAATGAATATACCCATTTTAGCCAAAGAAACGACGTAGTTCCAAGGAGTATTGTTCATCCTTTTCCTCCTTGGAACAGAGGAAGCTAGTTGAACGCAAAAAAACATTTGCCTCTGCTAGACCCCATCATCTCAATCCAAGCTAGAATGCAGACCAAATGGTCTGCCCCTTTTCCTCCTTGGAACAGAGGAAGCTAGTTGAACGGAAAAAAACATTGGCCTCTGCTAGACCCCATCATCTCAATCCAAGCTACAATGTAGACCAAATGGTCTGCCACAAATCCCACGATCAATCCAGTCTCCTTCACCCATGACATGCAAGATTGTTGGTGTCTTCAACCCATAAAACACGCACAACCATGTTTATTCATCCTTAGGATTGCTATCCTAGGAGAGAAGAGACGGTTGTTGATGAATAACTAGGAGGTTGGCCTTGTAAAAGCTAGACAAAGGGCCAGAACAAGGGACGAAAATAAGTATTTGACAAAACACATTCTCATACCCTTTTTCCTGTTTTTACTTTTTATTATTTTTGACACCTAGCCAAACAGCCCTTTTAAAATATCAATTAATTTCAAAAAAATTTAGAGACCCTCTCAACTTTATTTGTGGGTCTCTCAGTGTGTTGATGAATTTACTTATATTGAGTTGTCGATTTATATTGTAAAATATAAATTTAGTATGCCATGCATGTTTGTTTTTTTTTTCTTTAAAAATAAAAAAATAAAACAATGTTTTTGCTTTCAATCCAAATCTTATTGATTTTTTACTAGTTCAAGAGTCAAGAATACCATGTTCTTTTGTTTATGTAATATTTATCAGTATCAAAGTTGAAAATATTCATACTCCAATATTTATTGACTTCAATCCAAATCTTATTGATTTTTTACTAATTCAAGAGTCAAAAATATCATGTTTTTTTGTTTATGTAATATTTACCAGCATCAAAGTTGGAAGTATTCATACTCCAATATTTACTGATATTAAAGTCAGAAATATTATAAGCAGACCATCAAGACAAAATAAAAACAATTCTTATTAATTTAAGAAAAAACCATAAAAAACAGAATAAAATAAACTCTTAATAATTTAAAACAAAATCAGTAATATAACTTATCTCATAAAATGTTTAAAAAATAATAATATTTTTTTATATATAATTAGTTTTATATTATAAAATCTTTATTAATGGGTTAGGATTTCTAACCATTATAATAATAGGAGTGCACTTCTTAAATCAGAACTTTTTTTCTCTGAAAACTAGATGCTAGGTCTTTATTTTCTTCCCATAAAATTTTAAAGCTTACCGCGATGTGAGGTGCAGCAACTACAATTATACTTATACTACAATAATAACCAAAATTAAAAACTAAATTGCATTTTACCTGCCGTCCACGTCTATAAATTTTCCATCCAAACTATTATCTCACATACTTTTGGGGGGTGAACTTAGACTTGTTGGGAAAAACAGAAACTGAGAATGGCATCACTAGAGGTAGAGGCATTGTTCAAAAGCGAAGTTGAAATATCGCAACTCTTGCTTCGTTTCGCTGATTCCATGGCTCTAAAGTGTGCGATCGAGCTTGGACTGGCAGATATAATAAATTCTCACGGTCGTCCAATCTCTCTGTCCCAAATAGCTTCAGGTTTCAACTCTTCCTTCAATCATTTTATTTGCTTGCATAAATATATTCATGCAATGTAAAGAATGAGTTTGAAATTAATATCCGAAATCTTTTATGTTAATACATAAACGATAAAATTATATTGGTATCCCTAGCCTCATCAAAGCACAACATATATAGTATTAATTTCGAAAAAGAAATCTGTTGTATATAAGTTGCAATATACAGATTTGTTTTTTCTTCTATCCTTCATGATTTCAGGTATCAACTCACCTAGGTCGGACATGTCTTATCTTGCTCGTATCATGAGATATTTGGTCAGAAAAGAATTTTTTACTGCACACCCCCCATCAGATGGAGGAGAAACACTCTTTGGGCTGAATCAAAAATCAAGATTGCTAATGCATGACTCTGAACGAAGCCTCGCTTCTTTAATAATCATGCAAAACCATCCATGGTTCCTCGAACCGTGGCATTGCTTGAGCCAATGTGTGAAAGAAGGTGGAACCGCTTTCTCGAAGGTTCATGGCTGTGAAGTGTGGGATCTTGCGTCTCGAAATCCTGAGGTCAACAGGATTTTCAATGAGGCCATGGCATGCACATCAAAGATCGTGACGACGGCAAGTTTATCACAATACAAAGATGGTTTCAACAATATTAGATCATTGGTGGATGTTGCTGGTGGTATTGGAGGACATGTAGCAGAGATTGTCAGGGCCTACCCACACATTGAAGGAATAAACTTAGATCTGCCACATGTTGTAGCAACAGCACCAAAATATGACGGAGTTTCCCATGTTGCAGGAAATATGTTTGAGGCTATTCCTAATGCTGATGCTATTTACATGCAGGTCAGTGCCCTATTAGAAATTTTATTGGGGCTCATATTAGTATTATACAACGATAGATAATTCATCAAAAAAACAACGATAGATGTCCTTTTCTTGAGCATTAATTTTTCCTTTTCTTCTTTTGTATTTCTGCAGCGGATACTGCATGGTTTTACCGATGAATCAGGCGTTGAAATTTTGAGAAATTGCAAGAAAGCAATACCTGAAAAAACTGGAAAGCTTATCATAGTTGATATAGTTCTACAAACAGATGATTATCGTGATCAATTTGATGATATAAGAATGGTAATGGATTTAATGATGATTGCACAGACCTCGGGTGGGAAGGAGAGAACTGAGCAAGAATGGAAGAAATTATTAGAGGAAGGAGGCTTCCCTCGCTATAAAATCATCAAGATTCCAGCATTGCAATCTATTATCGAGGCTTATCCAGAGTGACATATCAATTTGCTGTTGTCTTAATAATATCTTAATTTAGCAAGCTAAGTCTGCACTGCAGCAGTCAATAATACTATTGGGCTACAGCCCGATCCATGTAATACCTTTCCCTAAACCGTATGCCTCCTTATAACTTAATAATATGTTGTTTGTTATGCTAGCTTATGGTAGTAATCAATAGAAAGAAGATGATTATTTATATATTTGAACTCTGATGAGAAATTTTAGTTTTAAATCAGACTGATGATGGAGAGGATGTGAATGATGGGACTGGATTCCATAAAAAAGAAAGGATAAGGAAAAAGACAACGATGAGGACGAAGATAGGCAAATGCCAATTTTGGATGTGAATGATGGGACTGGATTCCATAAAAAAAAAAGGATAAGGAAAAAGACAACGATGAGGACGAAGATAGGCAAATGCCAATTTTGGAAAGAGTGTTTGTTTTTGTTCCTCAACCTGTTTTTCCGAGTATCTTTTATCTTTAAAAAACATTTTCAAATATTTTTAAATAATTTTTGATGATTTTGATATGATAATATAAAATTTATTTTATCTTAACCATCTAGGTTATGTAGAATACTATTCTTTCTTTTAGGTCTACTTTTTTTTTTTTTGTTATGTGGACATTGAGACGAGTTAAGCTTATAAAAGGGGCAAAATAAAAATAAAAATAAAAAATCACCACATCGTTTTATAGTAACTAGGAATTGTAACTAATTAATAGAAACTTACACGACCAAAAAGTTGATGTTTTTTTTCAAGTATAGCAGTGTCGAAGTAATAAATAAGCTGATAAGACTAGGGTCGAACCACAGGGAGGTTAACTATATAAACTACAAATAAAGAAATAGGTAATAACAAAAAATGAGTTAAAGAAAGTTTTGAAATGTGATATTAATTTAAGGATTAAACAAGGATAAAATAATTATCAAGTTTAGAGGATGTACTAACTAATGGTATTTTGAACAAGTATAGCTAATATAATTTTTTTTTTATTACTTAACTAGAAACCATATACAAAGGAGGTTCCAATTGAATTATAAAGATTACATTAGTTATCTTATTTGAATAATGCTAATACTTGTAAATATTGTCAAATATTCATAAGTATAACTTAAATTAACAACAAATCAAGTTCCTTTCAGAGCACAGGAGTCGGTTATGTCATACGGTCGGGCTATGAAAGTGCTAAATATTTGTCGTACCAAGGGTTATACAACATAAATCTAGATTAACCATTTAACAAGCAAAGTATTAAAAGTGAATAAAATAACAAATACAAAACATGTTAGTATCAAACATTAAGGTTCATGTTGAGTTTATACTATACTTATTTTTATACCATTAGTGTAACTTTTTCATATTGACATAATAAACTTAACTAAACATAATAAAAGAGAGAAACATAAATAAACAAGATAAGAACAAAAATAAAATATAAGTTAATTAAGTAAAGGAAAGTAAATGAAATGCATAAACAAGATATTAATGAAAACAAAACTTAAGCATTACAAAAATATAAAGAAAGAGAGCAAGAACATGATCGTAATTTAAAAACCAAGATGTCTAAATGCATGACAAATGCCTCCTTTTATAGGCCAAAATTTGAAACTATTGATTTATTGACTAATTGTTGAGTGGGTGACCACATCTTAACTTAATGACAATCCTTATTTTTTTGTCAGAATAAAACGTCATTGTTAACATCATAATTTGAATAGATTGTCTTCATGAAAGTTTTAGGAAATTATCTCAACTTTCCAACAAAAAAATAAATTGATGCATTTGGACTTCTAGAACTCAAGGTATGGGCTGAATACTGAACAATATTTGGGCTACAAGACAGATTCAGACTTCTCTATTGTTACAACAATTTGAACTTGAAAACGTCTGTTGTTACAACAATTTGAACTTGAAAACGACATTTTGGAATCTTGGACTCTTATGGAATTTTTAGGCTTATGTCTTAGCTTTTCATCCATATAGAGCAGACTTAAACCCAAGTTCTATAGCTTCAGTTATGATCCAATAATCGAATGGTGTTCTAGTTTGGACTAAACCAACATATCTTTTTTAATCTTAGCCTTCTTTTTTTCTTCTCAATTTTAGTAGTTAAACTCATTAATCAATCCCTTGATTTATGTGATAGGCTTGCATTTAAGATGAACATTTACTATAAATTAAAGGTATCTTATATTATTAGATATGTTATTATAAAACATAATATAGCTAAGGAGTTATTGATACTTCAAGTGCAAAATGATGATATAAAACCTTGATAAAAATACATTTTTAAGTACTAATCAGAAACCTTGAGTAAAGGGTTGATTATGTAATAGGAAAGACATCTTACATAAGGTAAGCTATATTATTTAATGTTTTCAATGCTAAAATGCATTTTAATGTGCTTACATGCTATGGTTTTCCTAAACTAGTTTGTATGTTATTCAAGGTATTGACATTATTCACAAAACAAAGTCCAAAGGATAAGGCTCGCTGTTGGACCTTACAATCCTAGGTCATTTGGTGTTTTCAAAGTGCTTGTTACCTAAAAAAAGCACTAATCTAAAACAGTTTTAAATGATTTTAATATGTTGATATCAAAAATATAAAAGTAATTTATCCTAACCATCTAGGCAATATCAAAAACTACTCTTTTTTTGGGTTTACTTTTTTTATTACGTGTGGACACCAAGGTGAGTTATATATGTAAAGGGGGTAAAATAGAAAAAAAAAAAGAGTCATCACATAGTTTTATAATAACTAGAAACCTTAACTAAGGTACAAAAGTCTTGGGTAAGAGGTTGGTTATGTAATTGAGAAGTTAAGTATCACCATATACATCCTATCTAAGGTAAGCTACTGATTAGTACTTAAAAGTGCATTTTTATCATGGTTTTATATCATCATTTTGCACTTCAAATATCAATAACTCCTTAACTAAAATATGTTTTATAATAATGTATCTAATAATATAAGATACCTATAATTTGTGGTAAATGTCTATTTTTAATGCAGGCCTATCACATAAATGAAAGGATTGATTGATGAGTTTAAGTATGGAAATTGAAAGGACAAACAGATGGCTAAACTTAGAAAAGAGATGCTAATGTAGTTTGAACTGGAACACTATTAAGTACTTGGGTCATATCTGGAGCTGTAGATCTCAGATTTAGATCTAATTTATATGGATGGAAAGGTAAGACATATGCCTACAACTTTCACACGGAGTCAAAATTTTGAAAAGGTCGTTTTCAAGTCTAAATTATAGTAATAACAAAGAAGTCACAATCTGTCCTGCAGCCCAGATACTGTTTAGCTCATATCTTAAGTTCTAAAAGTCCAAATGACCTCAACCTTTTTTTTCCTAGAAAGTGAGACAATTTTCTAGAACTTTCATGTAGAGGTTTGGTTCAAATTTTGATATTATCAATGACATTTTATTCAGACAAGAGAAGATAAGATTGTCACCAAGTCAAGAGTTAGCCACCCACTCATCAATTAGTTGATTAGTACTTAAAAATATATTTTTATCAAGGTTTTATATTATTATTTTGCACTTGAAGTATCAATAACTCCTTAACTAAAATATGTTTTATAATAATGTATCTAATAATATAAGATACCTATAATTTGTGGTAAATGTCTATTTTTAATGCAGGCCTATCACATAAATGAAAGGATTGATTGATGACTTGAAGAACTTAAATTGCAAGGATAAAGAGATGGCCAAACTTAGAAAAGAGATGTCGGTGCAATCCAAACCGGAACACTGTTCGGTAATTGGGTCATATCTGGAGCTACAGATCTCAGATTTAGGTCCAATTTATATGGATGTCTACTTTATATGGATGGAAAGGTAAGATATAGGCCTACAACTTTCATGCAGAGTCCTAGATTTAAAAAGGCAATTTTCAAGTCCAAATTGTAGCAACAACGAAGAAGTTCAAATCTATTCTACAGTGTAAACACTGTTCAGTGTTTGACCCATATCTGGAGTTCTAGAAGCTCAAATGACCTAAATTTTTTACATAAAAAATCTGAGATAATTTCCTATAACTTTCATGTTTCAAGTGGCTCCAATTTTGATGTTATTAATAACATTTTGGCAGATAAGAGAAGATAAGGATTGTTACCAAGTCAAGAGTTGGTCACCCACTCATCAA
>NW_011499991.1:435220-435445 GCF_000495115.2 Populus euphratica | reverse complement strand
TGTTATTATTATTGTTATTGTTACTATTGTTGTTATTATTGTTGTTGTCATATTATTGTTATCTATAATTTATACAATTAACCTCCCTGTTGTTTGACCCCAGTCTTGCTGGTCATGTTAAGTTTTTGACGCCATTACTAGGAAGGTAAGTTCTTGCACAAATTATAGTATTTATTTTATTTGCTCTTTTCACTTTTCTTGTATATAACTTTGTTTCTTTTCTCG
>NW_011499991.1:422114-434876 GCF_000495115.2 Populus euphratica | reverse complement strand
AGGTATCTTATATTATTAGATATATTATTATAAAATATGCTTTGGTTAAGGAGTTATTGATACTTCAAGTGCAAAATGATGATATAAAACCATGATAAAAATGCACTTTTAAGTACTAATCAAAATGAATACTTAACCAATGACTGTTCAACTTTACCTTCTTTTAAGGAATGTCTTTATAAACAAGCTCATATTTTAAATAGTTTTCAAAGGCCCAATCATAACCCATACTCGCAAACATACAACCCTGGTTGGAGAAATCACCCAGATTTCAGTTGGAAGAGTAATAATAGCAATTCACAAACTTCACAACCACCGTTTCAAGCACATTATAATTTTCAAAATTCTCATGGATATGCACCTCCTTATGCTCCACCTCCTAGAAGAAATCGTGAGGAAACATTGCATGCATTCATTGAAAAACAAGAGACAATCAATACTCAAATTACTCAAAGCATGACAGATTTTAAAGATACTTTTGCAAAATTGACATCTACTCTCAGTTTCTAAGAGAAAGGTAAGTTTCCATCTCAACTACTACAAAATCCTAAGGGGCAATACAATGCAAATGTAAGTAGTTCTGAAAGCCAATATATGGATCAAGTCAAATCAGTCACTACTCTTCATAGTGGTAAGGTTATCGAAAAACGCACTCTTAAACCTTGTGAGAAAGATGAAGAGTCAATCTCTGAAGGTAAGGAAGGCGTTGAATCTGAAAATTGCAAAGAAAAGACTGATTCTCTGCCAGCACTTTCATTTTCTCATGCCATGAACAAATAAAGGAAAGTTAATCATAACTCTGAAATCTTTGAAAGTTTCAAATAGGTAAGGATCAATATACCTTTGTTGGATGCTATTAAATAAGGTCCTTATGCTAATTTTTTGAAAGATCTGTGCACTGTGAAGAGAAAACTAAATTTGAAAAAGAAAGCCTTTTTATTTGAACAAGTAAGTGCCATTCCTTTTATATTTCTAAAAAAAAAATTATTTTGATATCATTGAGAAATGGGTATAACCATACTTGAGAATTTGGCTTTGGACCCACGAACGATGACATGATAAAATGGGTGTTGGATCCGCGTCATTATTCCTTTTATATTTATTTTTGGTTTTTTTTTACAACATGCAAGAAAATTTACATATACTTATATATAAAAATATGAAAAATACCATTAGGAATCATAAAAAATTACCTGAGTGCCACTGTTAGGTAAAAGACTGAAATACCCTTGAATTTCTCAAAAAAAAATACGAGAATGCCCCTGATGGCGCGTGTAGTTCATGTGATGTCACTATTGGAGGCGGTGAAATTTTTTGGCAATATTTCTAGCCAAAGAATGGTTGATTCTGGTAGATCTGTTGGAGAGGATTCTGAGGACAGTGGTTTCGATGGCCTTTGATGGCTGATGAAGGAGAATCGACGGTTTGAAATTCACTAGTGGTTGAACAAGTCGCAACCTTTTTCGGTTTGAAATTCACTAGTGGTTGAACAAGTTGCAACCTTTTTCTGGCTAGATGAGGCAGAGAGAGAGATGAAAATTGTATGGGTTTTGCTTTATAGCAGGCGATTAAGCTTTTTGTGGTAGTTAGGAGGCTTTAAATGGCCGGAGGTGGGAGATCGAATGAGAGAGAGAGAGTCTGAGGTTTTGCTACGGTGTAAACTTTAGCATGGTACACTGGTCCAGCTGAAGGTTTTGAACCGTTGGATCATTGATAAACTGATCCTTCAACTGTGATTGGCTTGATTGGCAAGTTGATCGGACGATCCAATTGGGTTGATTTTTTATCTAGTGTGGCGTAGTGCACCGAGAGCTTGGTGCACCTGATGAAATGGCACAACAGGATCTAAAGGTAGATTGTTTTAAGGGCTAAGATGAATTTGAGTTTTAATTCAGTGTGGTAAGCCTATTGTATCCTATTAAATCAAAGGCCTAGAACTAAACACTATTAGATCTAACGGTTATGATATTTTTGGTATTTTTCATATTGTTTTTTTTAAATCAATATCTTGCTTGTGTGAAGAAAAAATAAAAAAAAACCTGAATTGTATACTCTCTTCTTTCTTTTCCTCATATCTTTTTTTTTCTCTTCTCCTTCTAGCAAATTTTCACTGGCTATTTATAGCCAATGATGAGGGGACATGAAGATCTTATGACGGTGGCACAATTTGCTTTAAAGAAAAATTGCATTGTTCCAACTGCCCCACCTACCATTGGTATAATTGCTTCGCCTAATATGCCAAAAATTTTGTATAATTGATTTTGTTTTATTATATATAATAATAAATATTTATAGGGGTAAAACTAAAAATTCAAATCAGTATTAGAAAAAGCTTGAAACTTATTTTTTTATCCCTGTCAATTTTAAAAATCAATTTTAATTACCGAAAATTATGTTGAAACACTAAAAAAAACTTTTTATGGGTATCAACTCGGTGGACTGGGTTTTTGACAAAAAATAATAGTTTTGACTCAAAATGGCCTAAAACTCATTTTTTATCCTAGTCAACATGGTTGGACCCATATTGACCCGGCGAACTCCGTTTTGATAGAAAATGATGGTTTTGACCCAAAACGACCTGAAAACTCATTTTTTACCCTGGTCGACATGGTTTAACCCGTATTGACATGGTAGACTCTGTTTTGACCGAAAATGACAGTTTTGACTTGAAGCGGCCTGAAACTTATTTTTTAGGTTGGTCAACATGGTTTGACTTGTATTGATCCAGTGAAATCAGTTTTTATGGAAACATACGATTGACCCGAGAAAAATATATTTTTAAATTTTAAAATTTTTTCTTAATTTTTTTTAAAATTTTTTTATGAATAATAAAATAAAATAACATTCGAGAAAATCTTAGTGAATCCAAAATTGGGTTATAATAGTTGCCCCCTCTTTACAATGCTTACGGTGCAAAGGCATTGGAAAATTTATTTTCTTTTGACTTTGCATAGTAAGTTTTGTAAATAAAAATGAAGGAGGTGTTGAAAAACACACAAATTTTTCAGTTGGTCTAATTCTTATGGGCGACCTACCCAAGTGACAAACATGAAAGTGTTTTCAATATTGATTTTGTGAAATACATGAAAGTGATTTCAGCAATGGTTTCCTAAAATACATGAAAGTGATTTCAACATTTGTGTTATGTGAAATGCATGAAAGTGATTTCAACATTAATTAGTTTTGTGAAATACATGAAAGTGATTTCAGCAATGGTTTCCTAAAATACATGAAAGTGATTTCAACATTTGTGTTGTGTGAAATGCATGAAAGTGATTTCAGCATTAATTAGTTTTGTGATATACATGAAAGTGATTTCACCATGAGCTCCAGGGTTAATGAAAACTTCTAAAGGAAGTCATATTTGTACGGTGGAGATCTAATTTATAAATTGATCTCAAATATGATGAAAACTTTTCAAGAAAGTCTTATATCTATGGTTGAGATCTGATTTGTAAATCGATCTCAGAGATAATGAAAGCTTCTTAAGAAAGTCTTAGATGTATGACTAAGATTTGATCTTCTATTCAAAGTAATGGTAGGAGTAAAATCCTTATAAATCACACAGTATTTGGTGAAAGACATCATCAACTTCTTGTCTTTTCAATACTTTCAATATTCTCAACTTTTGAAGCTTTAACCATGTCTTCCTCTTCTTCCAATACTAACCCAAACCTTGTTCCTGTAGTAGAGCCTGTAGTTTGGCATACTGCCTTTGAAGTAATTGGTTGTCCAGTTACAATATAAGATAGTGTAATGAACAATGAAGATAATAGCCGTGGCTAGAGACATGATCCTTTCCCGTGATGAAACAATGCTGGCAATCAGGATCGATATTAAAGCAGTGAATCAGTCACTTGCTCTCAGTATCAAAGCTATTTCATCTTTGGTGAACATTGCAGAGCTTCTTCATGCTAGAATACTTGAGTTGAATACTCAGGTTCCTAATCTCCATCATCAGATCGAGAATTTATGTGATGAGAGACGTCATAGAAAAAATTTGGAAAGGAGAAACCAAGAGCTGAATGCACGTGTTGACTTTTGGAGGGACTATGTTAACACACGACACCTCGAGTTCGAGGAAGAGATGGAGTGTGTGCATAAACAATTTGAAGAATTTCTAGGCATGGTTGATCATCAAGATGAAAATAATCCTAATCGTGCTCGCACTATTTAACATTTGTACTTTTAAACCTTTTTCATGAATAAAAATCCATCTTTCTTGTCTTCATTTATGAATTTTGATTTTATGAAATTGCCATATTTGATATGATTTAGAAGCACTTCATTTCATCTGAATCTCGTTGGATCCCTTAGGAAATTTTGTTTCATGAAATATCTATAAAACAAATATGCAATGCTTGTGAAGTTAGATGATATGCAATGCATCTTACCTTTTTGAAATATAGATCCCCTATTCATCTTGTTTGAATCTTGATTTTTAATAAGCTCTTTTGATTCAGGCGTCCTTCAAATCTACTCAAGCTGACTCATGTTATTTAGTTCTCTAAGATAAGCTTTATTTGAGTTTCCTAATAGTCACTGCTCATTTCTCCATTGATTACTTCGTTGAGAGCATTAGCTTCTCCCTAGCCCGACATTGTGTTGTTGGCAACATTCCCATTATTGAGGATTCTTTAACCAATTCATATGGCCAATATATGAGGATTATCCTGCTTCACCTGGGATTTTCATATCTGATGATGTATCAGTTATCATATTGTCTAACTGATCATATTATGAGAGTCAACAATCTCATTTCATAGATACTAAAAAATCATGCTATTTCAATCCCTATACTCGAAGAAGTTTACAGTTTTATCATGTATATCTTCCATTAGGGAAGCAAAGTTCTTTATGCCATTAGGAATCTGGTGACTGCTTCTCTGCCCTTGAAAGAATTAACTACCTCATTTCATTTCCTTCTTTGCTCTTATTGTCATTAAAATCTTTGATTTTCTAACACTACCTCTTAGTGTGTCATATATTCATTCTTCTTACAAAGAAAACTTTTTTTTCAAAAATGATTTTTCAAAAGATCTGTTTTGTTTTTGAAAACTAAAACTCTCAATGTCTGTTTATAATAATGTTCAAGCAATTCTAGGGATTTGTGTTAAAGCTCTTAATAAAAGTAATCTCAGATGAAGGTAAATGATGAGATGACCTTCTGCTTTTGTTTTCAAAGTGTTCAAGTTATTACTTAAATGCATTTTGAGAGAAAAGAAACAATTGCCTTTTATTTTTAGAAACACTTTTTTTAGTAGCATGAATAATAACGAGTAATTATTTGTTGTGCCATAACTTTTTATGGAAAAGTCTCTTATATTCTGAGAACGCTGTTTATTGATCCAAGTTGCTTTCTTGATTAGAAAGGACTTTAAAGGCACATAATGTATTTTTTGGCTCAAGGCTATAAAAGAAAGAGCATTTCATAAGTTCAAAAGAGTGTTTAAGGGGTTTAAAAATTGTATATCATTATTATCTTATCTTAGCCTTTTCTTTTGCTATCTTGACAACAAAAATGATACTAAATATTCCAAATTAGGAATTTCTATTTTTTTATTCTTATATTTGTTGGGAATTCCCTCAATTATTTAGAATTTTGTTGAATTCCTTGTTGTCAGACTTCATAAGCTCACATGCCTTCAAGACGATTTCCATGATCATTTCTCTCTTTTTGCCCCCTAGTGTAGGGTGTGATCTTAGTTAAGGTTCTTATGAAAGAAAAAGTTTTAAATAGACTCGGCTCAAGTTGGGACTGCAAAGGATAATTTTAAATAAAGTGAAAGGAATATCAAAGATGGCCTTTCCTCATTTCAAGTAAGTCAGTTAAAACCAATAAACTTTGTTCACATCCAACGTAATGCTTTGGATTTGTAAGATACCATGTTTTGTGAGTCCATGACAAACTAATATACTACCAACCATTATTCATGCTAATAAAATGTAGGTCCAAGACATAATTTGAGTGATAGTTGTTCCAATTGCATGTTTTGACTTGTTTGGTCATCTCTTTCAAGGGATTTGCTTTAAACATTATTCCAAACAAATCATTGATTTATTTTATTAAAATCACAAACAAAATCAATTCTTTTAAAACCTTATTTAAGAAGAATGGGTTCTCTTGTAAAAAACAGTTTGAAAGATCAAATCGTTGAGCCATTGAGATCATATATGGGTTTTCTGGTGAGGTATATGCAAAGAGAATTTCCTAGCCAAAACTTCATTTAATTGATTTTGATTGGATGAAACACATCATACATAATACTTTTTCACAGAATCAAAGTTCACAGGCCTAGGTAAATCATCTCCATCCATCCTAGTTAATAATAAAGCCCCCTCCATCCATCCTAGTTAACAACAGAGCCCCTCTGGAGAATACTTTCTTTACTACATACAGGCCTTCATAGTTTGGTGCCCATTTGCTTCGGTCTTTACTTGGTAATGGTAAGATTTTTCTTAGTATAAGATCCCCTTATTTGAATTCTCGTGGTTGGACTTTCTAGTCATACGCTTTGGCCATCCTTCTTTGGTATAGCTGGTGATGACAAATTGCAACCAACCTCTTCTTACTTATCATGTTTAGCTGCTCATATCTCACTTTAGCCCATTCAACTTCTTCTAGTTCAGATTCTGTTAGCACTCTCAAAGATGGAATTTCTATTTTCAAAGACATCACTGTCTTCATCCCAAATATTAATGAGTAAGGTGTAGCTTTAGTAGATGTTCTTACTGGTGTGTGATATGCATGTAAAGCAAAGGGAAGGGTGTTATTGTAACCCATTTTTAGGTACCCCATAAATAAAATTAAAAAATTAAAAAATTAAAAAAAAAAGAAACTGAACAGTGTCGTTTTGACACTGTTCCTCTCCCAAAACTTTAAGCCCCACATCCCTTTAAAACAAGAGACAGTGACTGCATGTTGCTCCCAAAACTTAAATCCCCACGCCCCCCGTTGGAGACCTCACCTGGTGTCTCCCCTACTATCCATACGCAACAGTAGGTCATTCCCCTGCTCCCCACCCACAACAGCAGGCCGCTCCTCTTTGGACTATAAATACTATCCTCAACACTAATAGAGAGAGAGGTTTTTTTGAACGAGAGAGGGGGGAAACGAAAAGAAAGGGGCAATTTTTGAACGAGAGAGGGGAAAGAAAGAAAGGAGAAAGAGCGGGGAAAACGAAAAGAAAGGGGCAATTTTTGAACGAGAGAGGGGAAAGAAAGAAAGGAGAACAGAGGGAATTTTTGGAACAAAAGGAGAACTCAGGGAAGATGGAGAAGCTTTGAAACAGAGGGAGGGAAATACAAACACACCTACACTACCAAGGATCGTCATTTTTTCTGCCACCAGGTTTGTCCACCCCCTCTCATCGCTGTGCTTGCATCATTTCCTCGCATTTTACTGTTCAAGTGAAACATAATTCACGTGAACAGTGAAACGTTAATGTTACTATTTACGTGAATTATATTTCATGTGAATAGTGAATTTTGCCAAAAAAATAAAATAAAAATTCTTCAAAAATTATTTTAAAGAATCTATGATTTTCTACAAGTTTTTTTATTGTATTCTGATCAATATCGGTTTGTATTTTTATACTGTAAAGATACAAATCCGGTATTAAAATATTCGATTTTCATCAAGTCATCAAAAAACAAATAAAAATATATAAAAATAAAAATGTTTTGTTTTCATGCATACGGTCTAGTCTCTCCAATATGTAGATATATATAAATCATCACATCATATTTTCATACAACAAAGAAAATTTCACAAAATATATGTATTAGTATGCATTTTGGCTTTAATAACCAGTTTATTCAAGCCATGAGAACTAGGCCAATATTTCAAAAATTATAAAAAAATTATTTTGTTTTCTTTTAATATTTGGGGTTACGATCTTATACGTAAGACATATTCTGGATATTAAATTCTTTTATTAATGTCAGAATTACCTAATAAGATAATGATCTCCTTACTAAGGAGGACTTTTCTTAAACCATACCAACAATTAGAAAGCATGACAAAATCTTAGATTTTATCAGACAATAAAACAATACAGCTTACCTTAGGTAGGGCGTATTTGGGGTGCTAATACCTTTGCTTTATGCAACCAGTCCCCGTACCCGATCTCTAAGACTAGTAGGGTTCTTAGTGACCAAAATACTAGGTGGTGACTCCCATTTCATTTTCCACCAGCACAAGACTAGATTTTCTTGTCCCCCTATATTTTCCAGATAGATATTATACATCATTTCTAGATAAAAGTGGAAAACTTGTCGCGACACCGCGTTTGTGCGATAAAATGGCGACTCCACTAGGGACGTTATGGATTAAGCTTTGTTTTTGTCTGATTTGTTTTTGTTTTTTGTGTGTTTATTGTTAATATGTTTGCTCTTTTGTTATCTGATTATATACTTTAAATTTTTTGCACATATTGTTCATGCATTGTATAGAATTGTCTCATGCATCACATACTTTGATTTTGAGAAGCACACATAAGCTTTAAGTTAGGTGGGGGATTAATGATTTGCCCTATGACTATTGGTCAGGGTTCAGATGCGTGAAACACCCAACTCATATCTGAGTGCCTGCTTGGTAATGGTGGGCATACATGCCTTAACTATTCCTTGCAACTCCCCCATACTATCTTTATGAAGAACATCACTAGGCAGATATGAAACCCTTCAAGACCAGATAGAAAGCCTACCCAGTCTCACTTAATAAATTGAGCTTATCCTTAGGATATGTATCTTACTTTCATTTGCATCATGATTAATAATGTTAAATTCATCAATCCTGGTTTTGAGTTAAAATCATGGCTAAGTACCTATCTTTCCAAGAGTTTGGGCAAGAATCTGAGTTGACTCAGGTAGCTGAAGGAAAATGTCCAAGAATCGATGCAAGTGGGTTGCCTCGCATTACTAATATAAATCACATGGTAAATGACTTAGGAAAGTTATTGTTTGTTATGGAATATATTGATGAGACTCTTTTTGAAAGGCAATATAGGAGAATTGCACAACTAATGAGGTTACTCATACAAGTAGCAGCAATCAAAGCCTTAATTTTTAGGATCCTAGTTATCGGTGTTTTACCTTCGGGAACATTGATGACACCGACCTCGGAGGAATACAACAGGATTCTAGATTTTCAAACAACAGCCACAAGATCTACCTTAGATGAAAAATTAAAGACACAACTTTAGAGGTAGTCAGTTTATTAGGCCTAGGAAAGATTAGCCAATGTAGAGTCGCCGAATGAGATTAAAGCCCGAATGAAGAAAAATGCTGAAGAAGGCAAGTTAGGAGATGAATGATATAGGTTGGTGGCCATCACCATCTCTGGACTAATATTGTTCCCATCTAAAATCAGAGTCATCAGTTTAGAAGCTGTAAATGTCTTTATAGAATACGAGCATAACCATATCAATCCCTTTTCATCCATTTTGGGAGAAACCATGTTATCACTCAACCCCTGCAGAATGTATGGAAAAGGATCCATGAGATGTTGCATTTTTATATTGTATTTATAGATTATCAGTCGTATCGAAACACTAAGGGACATCTTTAACAACTTCTAGTGGTTTGATTTGTGACTATTAAAAGTTACCATAGATGAAACTTGGAAGAATTGGGATGAGAAAGTATGGCTAGATAAATATACAACATTTCCAAGGAGTAGCTTCAAATGGAAAGGACCATGGATGAGCAACGTCATCTGCACAATGAGTTGTGGAAGCAAGATCTGGGTTCCTTTGACCGGTGTAACCAGATACATCAATTATGCACCGGTACTTGTAACAAGGTAGTTGGATGGAATGTATTACACACCAAGAACTCTAGGTTTAGCTGACTTCATAAGTTTGTTCAAACACCAACCTTTCTTTGAAGAGATGAAACTTATCCGATAAGACTAGGAAAGACCTCGGATGATAAAAAGGAAAGAACAAAGCAGTTTTGAAACATTATTCAGCCAGAATTATATAGCTTAGAGGAATAATGAGCTTTCTGAAGAAAGAGCTCATTTAGAGTCACATTATCAGACCGAGTTGGAATTCATAAAAAATGAAGTTGTCCGGCTGACCGATCTACTCGAGCAACTTCTAAGAGCTAAGAATGGGGAGGGAACATCAGCACAACAACCTGAAGGAGCGCTAGTAGCTCACATCCCTCAAGCATCTCAAAACTAGGGGGCAAACTCAGCCAATTAACAACATTTTGTGCCTATCACCCTTATCCAGCCAACTCATGCTCCAATTACTATGGACTTAAACAGCGGAGGGAGTCCCCAACAATAAGTCTCCTAGTTTGATGGACCAAAACAAACTGTTGGCTTTGGAAGAAAGATTAAGGGTTGTTGAGGGTAATGACTGGTTTGACCCTATGCGAGCCGCGGAAGTATGTTTGGTTCCAAACATCGTGGTGCCAAAAGATTTTAGGATACCAGAGTTCATTAAGTACACTAGTTTGGAATGCCCAAACTCTCACCTTCGATCCTACTACAAAATAGCAGAAGTAATCCGTGATGATAAATTGCTAATCTATTTGAGCTGGTATATGAAGTTAGCCTAGTTTGGAATGCCCAAACTCTCACCTTCAAGATAGCCTAGCAGGATCTGCTTTGAGCTGGTATATGAAGTTAGACAGCATCAGGATCAAGAGCTGGAGAGATTTGGTGGAGGCTTTCCTTAAGTAGTACAAGTTTAACTTAGAAATCGCTTTCGATCGAACAAGTCTAATGTCAATGGAGAAGAGGAGTCAAGAGTCAATAAGGGCCTATGCACAAAGATGGAGGGATGAGGCAACACATGTCCAACCCTCTTTAATAGAAACTAAGATGGTGACCTTGTTTGTTAATACCTTCAAGGCACCTTATTATGAGCATTTAATGGGTAGCTCATCTTAGCATTTCTACGATGCGGTGTGCATAGCTGAAAGGATAGAGCAAGGGATTAAAGCTGGGTGTATAGCTGAGCCGTTGGAGAAGAAAGGTTTTATTAGAAGAAAAAAGGAAGATGATATCAATAGCTTGGAAGGTGGATACAAAGGCAAGAGAGTAGATTTTTATAATCCAAAAGTACCTACCTCCCAATTCACCCACATGAACATTAGCCAACCTTTTTCCCCTAATCGAACAAATAACCAGTCAAACAATTAAAACAACCACCAAAGACTGAGTACACGATACACTCCAGAACAACTGCCACCATTACCTATGCCCTTGAAGGACATGTATGCCAAATTGTTGAGTATTGGACACATAGCTCATATCCCTACACTACCATTGCAACCACCATTCCCAATTTAGTACAAGCTCGAGTTGACTTGCAAGTACAATGCGGGTAATCCCGGGCATGGGATTGAAACCTGCTACGCTTTCAAGAAGAGGTTGTTAGAGCTTATTAAGATAGGATGGGTATCCTTCGAAGACAAGCCCAATGTTAATTCAAACCCTTTGCCTAAACACGCCCCAAGTAGTAGTGGAGTATGTATGATAGAAGTTGGAAATCAATGCAAGACGTTGAAGGTGTCCATGAAAAAGTTGTACAACATGTTGGTACAATCAGGAGAGCCATATAGAGGGGTATGATTACTGTGAATTCCATGGAAGAGATGGACATCATATTGAGGATTGCATCGAGTTTTGCGAAAAGATTGCAAAAATACTGAAAATAGGGGAGTTGAGGATTGAACCCATGGAGAGTAGAGGTGAGGTGAGTATGATGGAAGGCCAAGATGAGATGATAGGAGTATGTAGGGTCCAACAAACAGCTAATGGGCCACCAAGGCTAATCTTGGTTAAACCTTCTTACACAAAAGGAAATCACAATGCCATGCCTTATAATTACGGTTATGTCTCCAACATTCAAACTCCTCTTCCTTTGTTCCAAACTAAGGTTAGTGGTTTGACTCGGAATGGTCGTTGCTTTACACCCAAAGAGTTGAGGAAGACAAAGGGCAAAAAAGTAGTAGATCTTGACAAAACACTAGAAGTTAATAAGTCGATAACGGAAGAGGAGTCAAATGAATTTTTGAAGTTGATCAAGCATAACGAATATTGTATAGTAGATCAACTGAAAAAGACTCCAGCTAGGATCTCTCTTATGTCCTTAATACTCAGCTCTAACCCACATCGAAGTGCCTTGCAAAAGGTATTGAATGAGGCGTATGTACCCCAAGACATTGAACATAAAACTATGGAGCATCTGGTGGGGAGGATCCACGTAACTAATTACCTGTACTTTACAGCTGATGAGCTAGATGTTGAGGGTACCGGACACAAACAAGCCCTTATACATTACTATTAGTTACAAAGATTGTCTTATAGGAAAAGTTTAGCCTATATACTATAAATTACCTATAAACTACAAGAGGAAGGGAATTTATTATACCGCTCCTCACAAAACACTATTCATAGAAATATTGCTTTGCTTTTCTTTTTTTTTTTTTTAATTTTATATATGATGGCTCACCTAGGCCAATAATTGTGACTTTAGAAGTGGAGCTATATACGGGGCCACAAGTGTTCTTGGTGACGCTTCAAGTTAGGGATATTCACCTTTTTTATAGTATGTTGTTAGGAAAACATTGGATTCATGCAGTGGGGGCAGTAACTTCATCATTACACCAATGCTTGAAGTATATCATAAATAGGATGTTGGTAACTGTCAAAGTCGAGGAGATAGTATCCATGCTAAAGAATGTGGATGTACCTTTGATCGAGGCGGAGGATTACAATGATAACAATATCCATGCTTTTGA
>NW_011499991.1:417941-420388 GCF_000495115.2 Populus euphratica | reverse complement strand
GGGGCATACTACTACAAGGTTATGCTACTTGGTTTGAAGAATGTAGGATAAAACTATCAAAGAGCAATGGTGACTCTATTCCATGACATGATGCACATGGAAATTAGGGTGTATATAGATGATATGATTGCTAATCTAAAAAAGGAGAAGATCATGTTAAGGTCTTGAGGAAGTTATTTGAAGAGGTTGAGGAAGTATGAATTAAGGCTTAATCATGCAAAATGTTAATTTGAAGTTAAATCAAGTAAGCTATTGGGATTTGTGGTAGGTGATAGAGGTATAAAGGTGGATCCAGATAAAATAAAGGTCATTCAAGTTATGTCATCCCCCTAAGTCGGAGAAAGAAGTAAGAGGATTCTTGAGAAGGTTAAATTATATTGCTCGGTTTATAGCTTAGTTAATAACAACATGTGAACCTATATTCCAATTATTAAGGAAAAAGAATCCTGAAACCTGGAATGAGGAGTGTGAGGAGGCATTCAATAAAATCAAACATTATTTACAAAATCCACCTTTACTGGTTCCTCCGATATCAGGAAAACCTTTGGTATTATATCTAACAGTAATTAAAGTAGCCATGAGATGTGTATTGGGTCAGCATGATGAAACCAGAAAGAAGGAAAGAGTTATTTATTACCTAAGTAAGAAACTCACCGAATATGAGTCTAAATACACTAAGATAAAAAGACTTTATTGTGCGCTGGTGTGAGTGGCGAAGAGATTATGACATTATATGTTATACTATACCACTTGGTTGATTTCAAAAGTGGATCCTTTAAGGTATATTTGTAACAAGCCCTTTCTCTCAAGTCGAATTACAAGGTGGCAAGTTTTATTAGCAAAATATGACATAGTGTGCATGACAAGGAAATCCGTAGAAGGAAGTGTAATTGTGGACTATCTGGCTGATAATATTGTTGAAGATTATGAACCTTTGGATTTTGATTTCCCCGATGAAGATATATTATCAACAAAGAAAGAAGAAGAGAAGACAGATCGGTGGACCATGTTTTTTGATGGGGTAGTGAATGTATATGTTAATGGGGCCGATGCAGTAATAATCTCTTCTATCAAGAAATGATATCTGATTTCGGTTAAACTGCATTTCGAATGCACCAACAATACAATTGAGTATGAAGCTTGTATCCTTGGTTTAGAAGCAGCATTAGAGCTAAAAATAAAGAAAATAGATGTATATAGGGACTCAATGTTGATTATCTGTCAGGTTAAAGGGGAATGGCAAACCAAGGAAGAAAAGTTAAGGGCGCACCAGGAATACCTATCTACACTAACAAAGGGATTTGAAGAGATTAAATTCACCCATCTTGGAAGAGAAGGGAACCATTTTGTGGATGTTTTGGCCTCGTTAGTGGCTATGACTACCATTGATCTGAGTATAAGGTACAACCTGTACACATTGACAATAGAAATGATCTAGCTTACTATTGCTTAGATGAAGGAGAAATAGGTGAAATGAATCTCTTCTTTATAAAAGCCTAGACTAGGATCACCTCCCCACATTAGGGGGCAAACATAGATATCTCATAAAAGATTTACATGTTTGAAATGGGATGAAAGCTCTTCGATTTGAAAAAATAAGTTAAAGCGTTTGACAAAAGCATGAAAAAGAAGGCAATGACAAATCATACATTTTGGAAAAAGCTACTTGAGAAAGTCGAAGACTTCTTCTCAAAGATATGATAAGTAAAAAAGAGGCAGCATGAAAACGAATCCAGCATACGACTTCAAAAGCAAGCTCATGTCAAGAGAGAGTTTCATGAAATAGAAGAAGATGATGGGACCTATGTTTCAAAACCAGGATTGTGGAAAAGGAAAGAAGCATTGCATTGATGATAACAAAGAATTGGTTTTGGTTATGGAATAAAAAGAAGACGAGATGAACCTTATCATTAGGAAAATCTTAAAGAAATGAAAATATCAACCTTGCAATTAGGAAGCCCCGAGTTTTCAAACCCTATGTTCGGGATTATCAAGAATCACCAAGTTTTCCAACCCTTCTCCTGTCATCCCTTCAGGACTTTGCCAAGTAAGTCCCATTTTTCACATTTGTCACATCACATCTTCCACTTGGGTAGGTCACCCATTACTATGAGATCAATTCTTTCTCCATGTTTTTTATCCGGATAGGTCACCCATGATAATGAGGCCATTCTTCCACTTGGGTAGGTCACCCATTACAATGAGACCACACTTCACATCATTCTTCCACTTGGGTAGGTCACCCATTACTATGAGATCAATTCTTTCTCCATGTTTTTTATCCGGATAGGTCACCCATGATAATGAGGCCATTCTTCCACTTGGGTAGGTCACCCATTACAAAGAGACCATTCTTTCCTTTTTCCTTGGGTAGGTCACCCATTACAATGAGACCACACTACATATATTTTTTAGTTCTAGTTGAATGAGGTCGCCAGATGGGATCT
>NW_011499991.1:409692-417517 GCF_000495115.2 Populus euphratica | reverse complement strand
TTTGGTTAAAGGGAATCGCCAGATGGGATTCAGGTTGACCGAGTTACACATATTTTTTTGGTTTTGGTTAAAAGGGATCACCAGATGGGATCATAGGTGGCTTTGGTTAAAAGGAATAGCCATATGGGATTTCAGGTTGACCAAGTTACACATATTATTTGGTTTTGGTTGAATGAGGTCGCTATATGGGATCTCAAGTAGCTTTGATTAAAGGGAATCGCCAGATGGGATTTCAGGTTGATCAAACTGCATATATTTTTAGTTCCAGTTGAATGAGGTCGCCAGATGGGATCTCAAGTAGCTTTGCTTAAAGGGAATCGCCATATGGGATTCCAGATTGACCGAACTACAAATATAGTTTTTGGTTTTGATTAAAGGAGGTTGCTAGAACGAATCTCATATTTCAGTTTTGGTTAAAGGAGGTCGCCAAAAGGGATCTCATACTTCAGCTTTGGTTAAAAAGGAATCACCAGATGAGATTCTAGGTTGACTGAGTTGCAAAATAAATTTTTGGTTTTGGTTAAAGGGGATCGCCGGATGGGATTTCAGGTTAGCTCAACCACACACAAGATTTTGGTTCTGGTTAAAGGGGATTGCTAGATAGGATCTCAGGTTAGCCCAACCACACACAGAATAATGGTTCTAGTAAAAGGGGATTACCGGAAGGGATCTCAGGTTAGCCCAACCGCAACACAGATATCAGCTTTGGCTAAGGGAAATCGCCATATAGGATTTCAGGTTGGCCAAACTACAAATATAGATTTTTAGTTAAAAGAAATCACCAGAAAAGATCTCAGATGGAATGCTAGGTTAATATAACCAAAGTTAGTTTATCGTAGTTTTGGGTTGAAGGGGAATTGTTGTAAAGACAAAGTTTCAGATCGATCAAGCTTTAACAAAATCAGTTTCAGAAGTTTAGTTTTGTTTATCTTTATAAAACTTACTATACAAAATCCCTGCTCTGTAAGTATTATAAAAAGGGGGCATCTGTTGTAACCCATTTTTAGGTACCCCATAAATAAAATTAAAATTTTTTTAAAAAAGAAACTGAACAGTGTCGTTTTGACACTGTTCCTCTTCCCAAAACTTAAAGCCCCACGCCTCCCATTGGAGACCTCACCTAGTGTCTCCCTTGCTTCCCATGCGCAATAGCAGGTCGTTCCCCTACTCCCTACGCGCAATAGTAGGTTGCTCCTCTTTGGCCTATAAATACTATCCTCAACACTAATAGAGAGAGAGGGTTTTTTGAATGAGAGAGCGGGGAAAACGAAAAGAAAAGGGCAATTTTTGAACGAGAGAGGGGAAAGAAAGAAAGGAGAACAGGGGGAAATTTTTGAACAAAAGGAGAACTCAGGGAAGATGGAGAAGCTTTGAAACAGAGGGAGGGAAATACAAACACACCTACACTACCAAGGATCGTCATTTTTCAGCCCACCATCTTCTCCCCTAGTTGCAGCACCACTAAGAAAAACACAGAGAAAAAAAAGGAAGAAAGGTCGTTCACTGCCCAAGCCACATCCCAGGCTGCTGCCACCAGCACCTCCATAAAGCCGCTGCAGAGGAGGGAGAACAATATTATTGACAGTGAGTAGAATAGAAGCAGGCATATAAAGGAAAAAACTAGAGGTGGGTGCCTCTACACAGGGTAGAAGAAGAAAGAACAGTGCTGTCACCGGGCTCCCCAACCACTGCTGCAGTAACGCCACCGCCCAAATCGGCCACCAGCATCATCGTCAGCTTCTCATCCCAGGCAAGTGCCGGTGCACAGTATTAATTAACTAGTTACTATGCAGGTGCACAGTATTAATTAACTAGTTACTGTGCAGCTAATTAATTAACGGGTTACTATGCTCAGGTACAGTAACCCCCGCTTACTATGCGTGTATAGTAACCTCGTTACTGTTCTCATGTACAGTACAGGTTGTTATTGTTCCAAGCTGGAATATTAGCCCAGCCCCTACGGCTGGGCTGAGTCCAGCCCTGTAGGAAGTAGGCCCGTTTTATTTTTGGGCCGATTTCAGCTCAGTTTCCTTTTGAATCGAGTCTGACCCATTCTTGCCCAGTTTTCTTTTGGACAGGGTCCGACCCATGAAAAAAATTCAAAAAAATTATTTCAAAATTTTTTATTTTCATATGTATTTTTAATGACATTTTGATTATATTAGTTTGTATTTTTATATTGTAAAGATACAAATTTGGTATTAAAATACCCGGTTTTTATTAAGTCATCAAAAAAAAATATAAAAATAAAAATGTTTTGTTTTCATGCATACGGCTTAGTCTCTCTAATACATATACATATATAAATCATCACATCATATTTTCATAGAACAAGGAAAATTTCAAAAAATATATGTATTAGCATGCATTTTGGCTTTAATAACTAGTTTATTCAAGCCATAAGAACTAGGCCAATATTTCAAAAATTCCAAAAAAATTATTTTTTTTTCTTTTAATATCTAGGGTTACAATCTTATAAGTAAGACGTATTCCAGAAATTAAATTCTTGTGTTTAGGTCAGAGTTACCCGATAAGATAAGGATCTCTTTACCGAGAAGGACTTTTCTTAAACCATACCAATAACTAGGAAACACAAAGAAAACCTTAGATTTCATCAGACAATAAAACAATGCAGCTTACCTTAGGTAGGGCGTATTTGGGGTGCTAATACCTTCCATTTACACAACCAGTCCCCGTACCCGATCTTTGAGACTAGTTAGGGTTCCTAGTGACCAAAATACTAGGAAGCGACTCCCATTTCATTTTCCACTAGCACAAGACTAGATTTTCTTGTCCCCCTATATTTGCCAGATAGATATTATACATCATTTCTAGATAAAAGTGGAAAACTCGTCGCGACGCCGCATATGTGCGACACATCTCATGTCAATCCTTATAAGTGACTACCATCTTGTGGATAATTTTCTTGATATTCTTGTTTGCAGCTTCGATAACAACATTCATCTTTGGTCTATAGGGAGATGAGTTTGAATGTTTAATTTTCCACTTCACACACAATTCTATGATTATTTTTCCATTAAAATTCTGGGCGTTGTTGGTCATTATCTTATCAGGTGACCCGTACCAGCAGATCAAATCTTTCTCAATAAACCACTTGACCGCCTTTTGAGTTACATGAGCATAAGAGTTGGCCTCCGCCCACTTTGTGAAGTAATTAATGGCTACTAAGATAAATTGATGTTTATTGCTGACTTTTGGATTGATTGGCCTAATCACATCTATTCCCCACATTACAAATGGCCATGGTGATGTTATATTAAATAGAAGAGCTGGAGGTGCATTTATGTTATCACTATACACTTGACATTTATGGCATTTCCTGACATAATCAATGCAATATTTCTCTATGGTCATCTAGAAGTACCCAGATCGTTGCATTTGTCTAGCCATCATATGCTTACTTTCATGAGTTGCACAAATTCCTTCATGAATTTCTTGTAATGCTACCTTGGCTTCGATTTCATCTAGACATCTTTGTAAAGTTCCATTAAATGATCTTTTATATAGAATTTCTTCATCCAGGTAAAATTCCATAGCTAACCTTCTCATGGTCTTCATATCTACTTTAGATGCCCCCAAGGGATACCATTGATATTAGATAAACCGCTTGATGTCATAAAACCATGGGTTCCCATCTATTTCTCCTTCAATTGAACAACAATGAGTTGAAAAATTTGTAATCTCAATGCAGATTGGTTGTACCCTGATTTTGTAATCAGTTTTGGCCATAAAAGCTAAAGTTGCCAACGCATCAGCAAACTGGTTTTTGTCTCTTCCTATGTGGGTAAAATCTATCTCATTAAAGCCCTCAGTCAGTTTCGAGAGATATTGTTGATATGGTATCAATTTTTCTTTCTTGGACTGCCATTCATCTTTCACTTGACAAATTATTAACATTGAATCCCTATTGACATCAAGCTTTTTTATTTTCATCTCCAAAGTAGCTTCCAATCCAAGGATACAAGCCTTATATTCAACAGTATTGTTAGTGCATTTAAATTGTAGTTTGATTGAGATGGAATATTGCTTCTTATCAGGTGAGATTATCACAGCCCTTGTTCCATTACCAAAAACATTCACTGCTCCATTAAAATACATGATCCGCTAATCATTCTTCTCTTTGTCTTCTTCTACTATCAACACATCCTCATCCGGGAAGTCAAATTTTTAAGGCTCATAATGTTTGATAGCATTATCTACTAGATGATCAACAATTACGCTTCCTTTTATAGATTTTTTTGTCTTGTATACAATGTCATACTCAGCCAACATTACTTGCCACCTTGCTATTCGGCTTGGCCAGAAGGGGTTCTCAAAGATGGATTAAGAGGATCCATTTTTGAGATCAACCAGGTGGTATAATACAACATATATTATTGAAGACTCTTCATACTCCATACAAGAGCACAACATAACTTCTTAGTCATAGTATATCTAGATTCATAATTGGTAAACTTCTTACTCAGATAATAGATAGCTTGCTCCTTTCTTCCAGACTCATCATGTTGTCCCAACACACAACCTATTGCTACCTCAGTTACTGTCAAATACAAGATCAAAGGTCTTCCAGGCACATGTGGCACTAATAAAGGTGGATTCTGTAAGTATTGTTTTATTTTATCAAAAGCCTCTTGACAATATTTATCCCATGTACCGGGATTCTTTTTTCAAAGTAATTGAAAAATTGGCTCACAAGTTGCTGTTAACTGAGATATGAATCGAGTGATGTAATTCAAATATCCTAAGAAACCTCTTACTTCTTTCTCGATTTTAAGAACTATCATAGCCTGAATTTCTTTCACTTTATCAGGATCGACCTCTATTCCTTTATTGCTTATCATAAATCCTAGTAACTTTCCAGACTTCACCCCAAATAAGCATTTTGAATGATTCAACTTCAACTGGTATTTCATTAGTCTAACAAATAATTTTCTTAGAACTTGAACATGATCTTCTTCATTCTTAGACTTGGCAATCATATCATCAACATACACTTCAATCTCTTTATGTATCATATCATGGAAAAGTATCATCATTGCCCCTTTGATATGTGGCTCCAGCATTCTTTAACCCGAATGACATCACTTTACAACAAAATGTTCCCCATAGTGTGACAAAAGTGGTCTTTTCTTTATCTTCATTAGCCATTTTAATCTAGTTATACCTGGAGAATCCATTCATGAAATAGTAAGTTGAACTCGTAGCAACATTGTCTACTAGGACGTCTATGTGAGGCAAAGGAAAATCATCTTTTGGACTAGCTTTGTTTAGATCCCTGAAATCTACACGTATTCTGATTTTGTCATCCTTTTTTGGTACTACCACTATGTTAGATACCCATTGAGGGTATTTAATAACTTTTAGAAAATTGGCATCCCACTACTTCTCTATCTCTGCCTTAACCTTGAGCACAATATCCGCATACCCATTAAGGGAATTTAATAACTTCTAGAAAACCAGTATCCCACTGCTTCTCTATCTCTGCCTTGTTAGATACCCATTGAGGGTATTTAATAACTTTTAGAAAATTGGCATCCCACTACTTCTCTATCTCTGCCTTAACCTTGAGCACAATATCCGCGCAAGTTCTTCTTAATTTCTACTTAACAGGTTTATATCTTTCTATCAAAGGCAATCTGTGTACTACAATATCAATGTCTAAATTAGGCATATCTGTATAAGACCAGGCAAACACATCGATATACTCTTGTAGTAGTAAGGTTAAACTGCATCTTTCTTCTATAGTAATCAAAGTTCCAATCTTTAGCTCTCTTTTATCTTGTTTGGTGCCTACATTTATCACATCTAATTCTTCTTTTGTAGGTTTCCAAGCATGCTCTGACTGTTCTACCTGTCTAGTAAACTCTTTTATATAATCTTCATTCCATTCCTCTTCATCCATTGCAATCTCATTCTTATCAAAGTTTGGCATTCATTTTCAATGCAATATGTTTCTGGATTTATGGAGGACTCACTTTCAGAATTCCTAAAAGCGAAAGGTCTTTTTAGTGTAAATGCATATCTTGTAGCCGAACAAAATTAAAAAAAAAAAAGATAACAATTGTTGAGGAAAATGCATAATCTCAATAATATTTTAAAAGTTGGCTCAACAATTATGAAAAGACCTTATGTTGTCATCTTGAGGCAAGATTTCCTACTAGGTACGAAAACACAAAGCAAACTACAATGCAAAGCACACAGAGCACATAAAAGCAAATATAAGTAGACGTTTAATCATTACTTCTTGAAAACAATTAGGGCTTCTACAATCTCCCAATTCTGGAATATTTCATCAACTAAAAGCTTTCAAACAAAGGCATTAGTTAAAGCCTTTTTTAGAGAGTGGACAGTTAACTAAGGTAACAATTCATCTTTTTTTGTTGTTTTTTGCTCACCATCACAGTTCCAACCTTTCCCTTCACCTTCCTCTACATTGTTGATATCCATAATAGCAAGTTTTTGTCCCAAGACTTCCATCATGTTTTCAGGTTTCATTACATATGCTGACTTTTCAAAAGAAACATGGATGGGTGGGATTACAATGTCTTCTTCTCGCTTTCTTCCTTCTATTATGGCCAACCTTCTTTCTCACTTCATCCTAGTAGCTCTCTTGTGATCATCTTTCTCAGGCTTAAAGCATAGCCCAAACCTCTAATCAGAAGCCTTAATTTTTATTATGTTGACTCTATTAAGATTTCCAGTAATTGGATTATTCTGGAATGGTAGCCTATGTTTCGAAAAGCATTTAGCTATCATTTTGGCAGTATTAGAAATAACTGATCTTCTCAACACCGTATTATCCGGTACCCATTCAATGTTCACAATCTCGAAGGCATGGAGATTTCCATCTTTGCAATCTTCTGCTTCAATATAAAGGACTCACACATTCCTTATCATGGACAAGGTTTCTTCTTCCTTAACTTTTACTAGAGTACCATTGATAATATTCTTTAGACATTGGTGTAGAGATGATGTCAGAGCCCTAGAGGCGTGTATCCATGGCTTTCCTAATAACATGCTATATGAAGGATGAATATCCATCACTTATAGGGTCATCAAAAACATTTGAGGCCCTACAAACAATTCAATGTCAATGGTCCTTATTACCTGTCTAGGGGAACCATCATATGCTCTAGCTGTCATAGTACTTGGCCTCATGTAAGTAGCATCAATTGGTATCTCATCTAGCATATGCTTTGCTAGCATATTCAAAGCTGAACCATTATCCATAAGCACTTTGCCGATCAGACAGTCCTTATATTTCACGGTGATGTACAAAGGCGTGTTATGCCCAGTCCTTTCCACATCTAGCTCATCTTCAGTGAAGTATAAGTAATTTGAGGCTTGAATTCTTCCCACCAAATATTCCATTATATCCTAAGTAATATCTTATGGCACATATGCTTCATTCAACACCTTTTACAATGATTTACTATGTAACTCAAAACTCAAGATAAGTGACATTAAAGAGATTCTAGCAAGAATTCACTTCAACTAATCTACTACACTATACTTACTATGTTTCATCAACTTCAGAAATTCATTAGACTCCTTTTCACTTATAGGTTTGTTCACTTCCATATCTTTAAAAACATAAACTATTTCTTTTCCTTTAACTTTCCTCAGCCTCTCTAATTCTTCTAGTGTAAAACACCGACCATTTTGAGTTAGACCGCCTATTTTAGTATGAAAGATAGGAGTAGGATTATTAATGTTGAAAGAATACCCATAATTGTAAGGCATTGTGCCATAACTTCCATTATTTGTGCATACAGGCTTGGTTAGGATTAGTTTTGGTGGACCA
>NW_011499991.1:407978-409640 GCF_000495115.2 Populus euphratica | reverse complement strand
TCCTGACGGCCTATCATCCCAACTTCACTGCTCTCTTCTTCACTCTCTATCCTTATCATGCTGAAAATCAGCATCCTTTTCACTTCTTGGTGAAATTCTTCGCAATTGTCAATATGATGTCCCACCTCACCATGAAACTTGCAGAAATTATTTTTCATTCATCACTGGTTCAAACTCAAATAAATATCCAGACTGTACCAACATACCATACAGTTTTTCCATGGAAACCTTCAAAGCTCTTTCCTTCTTACCCTTCACTCCTACAACATTCACCTCTCCACTACTTATAGCATGATTGGGTAAAGTGTTGGAATTCACATTTGGTGCATCATCAAAAGTTATCCATCCAACTTTTATCAATTGTAGAAGCTTGTTTTTAAATGCATTACAACTCTCAATGTTATGCCCGGCAATGACAGCATGATACTCACATGTCAAATCAGGCTTATACCAATTTGGGTATAGAGGTTGCAGTGGGGTTAAGGAAACAGGGGCCACTTGCCCAATACTCAACAATTTTGAGTACATTTCTCCCAAGGGAAAGTGGTAATGGTGACAATTGTTCTTGGGTTCTTTAAAAATTCCTTCTTGGAGGATTAACAATCTAGTTACTTTATTAGTCATTTGGTTGCTTTTGTTGGTTGGTAGGGAAAGGTTTAGTGAAGTTTACACTTACAACTTGTTGGGTAGGAATTTGGAAGTTATGATGATGGTATTTTTTTTTCTTACTCTTATACCCTCCTTCCACGTTGTTCACCTTAGAATCCTTCTTTTTCCTAGTAAAGCCTTTCTTCTCAGTAGGCTTTAACATTCTACCTATTCTTATTGCTTGTTCTATCCTCTCAACTATAGTTACAACATCATAGAAATGTTGAGCTCAACTACCTACTAGGTCTTCAAAGTAAGGAGATTTATAAGTGTTGGAAAATTGAGTGACCATTTCTTTTTCTAATAAAGAGGTTTGCATATGATATGCTTTTTTACACCATCTCAAAGTGTATTATCTTATAGTCTCTTTGTTGCCCTTCTCCATGACTAACAAGCTTGACCTATCCGGGGCTACCTCCATGTTGAATTTATACTACTCCACAAAAGCTTTTACCAAATCTTTCCATTTTCTAATCTTTGTATTATCTAGTTTTGTATACCAGTTTGGTGTCGATCCAGAAAGACTATCTTGAAAGAAGTGGATGAGAAGTTTCTCATCATTCACCACTTCTACCATCTTATTGAAATAAGATTTAAGATGAGTGACTAGGCATTCAGTTCCAGTATACTTGATAAATTCTGGTACCCTAAATTCTTTAGATACAACTATATTTGGAACTAAACACATCTCTACACCATGAACAGGATCATATAAGTCTACAACTTCGACTACCCTCAATCTTTCTTCCAAAACGGTCAATTTATCATAATCAACATGTTTAGAGAATTTCATCTTATGTGAGTCATCAATTGTCAAGTTTACAACCAGCACTTATATTGGTGGAACATTGGTAGTAAATTGTTGTTCAAGTGAAGAGGGATTTGCCCCTAAATTTTAAGATATGAATACAAAAGGAGCTGCTGGCTTAAATACAAATGGAGTTGCAGTTGTTGGCTGAGTAGAGGTATCCTCCCTAGACTTGGATACTAGGGTCTGCTCGAGTAGACTTGTAA
>NW_011499991.1:400239-407618 GCF_000495115.2 Populus euphratica | reverse complement strand
TACATGATAGCGCATAGCTTCAGAAGCCTAACATTCTGCTTCTCTTTCTGCATTTTTTTTCTTCTGATGATAAGGTTTGTTCAATAGAAAGAAAATGGTCCACCTGCTCATCTAAATTGGCAATTACTATATCTTGATTTTGACATTGTTCCTATAGTGATTTATTTTTCTCTTTCAACTTTAATACCATTTCCCCAGCTTTTGACGCTCTTCTAACCCATCTTTTCATGTTGACATCTTGCTTCCTCTTATCTTCTGACAAAAGTACTTATTTTTTTTGTAGTTACTAGAACTCAAGTTGTTGATGTTATAGTTGAACTGACAAAGCTTTATGATAGCCAAAGCTTTTTCCCGAGTGGCTAGATTAGATTCTAACTTTCTTTTTTAGTCCCTAACTCTTCCATTTCAGCATTCAAACTTAGGTTATAAGATTCGTATTGGGCACGGACTTCTTCGTGTATGTCTTTAGCAGATTGAATCAAAGACCTGGATGGCCCTTCAAAAGGAGGAACTTTGTATCCTTTCACTCTCTTCTTTTTCCATATTGGATATCCTTTAGTTATTTTTCCTTCTACTCTCTTAGCAGAAGTAACCCTACCAGGATGTTTCCATGCCTTCTTCACTGACTCTAATAATTTCTTTGAGGTCTTGAAATCTTTATAAAATGTTGCTAGTTCGGTAGTCCTTGGAATAAACTGCTCAAATCCAAACTGTCGTAAAACCATGTTAGGACAATAACTAATACAGCAGCGGGCTCCTATCAACGGGACCCATGGGTACTCACCATAGTATGCTAGATAAGATTTGAAGTAAGAGTATCGACTCCTCCAATAAAATTGAGATTTGCTTAAACTTAGAAACATTGATTCCCATGTAGTTCTTCCTACTTCATGCAAATATTTTTTAGCAAAATTCTCCAGCTTAGAATAAAGATGCCATGAGGTACCAACCAAACTTGAAATCTTCCCCTCAATCATATGACTCACAGTCTAGACAAACAACAACTGCAAGCAACATCTTACACGACCCTTTCCGTCTTTTCTACAATAATTCAAGGATGAGAAAGTTTCTGCCAATATTGTTGTAGCAGGGTTAATTTGAAGGGTCACCATATTTTTAAATCCATTAACAGCCTTAAAATTGATCATTCCCTCGGCAGATGGGAAAAGAACCAAACCATATATGCCCAAGGCCAAAATTCTCAATCAAATTTCATTGCTTTCATCATGTAATCTCCTCTTGAATATGGCTTCTACTTCATTCCAAAACCAACCCTGGCTATTTGCTCGTTTAGTTGCATGTGATTTTTCTAATTGACGACTATTTAGGTAATCCAAGCAAAGTTAGAAAGTGCGTGCTCTATAGGTGTGTAAAAGTACACCTTTTGTGACTAGGGATAATTTAGCAGGGATTCATACTCGATAGTAGGAGTCATATCCATAGTATCAAAAGTGAAGCACCGATATTCTGGATCCCAAAACCCTATCATGGCCTGAAAACAAGCATGTTGGACCCTAATTTTAAGTAAATGTGATAGATCCCCATATTGTTTCGAAAAATTGATTTGATCATGAAAGGATAACCTTTCCTAGCTATCTAGCAATTGTCCTGTACCAAGTGGTTTGTCATCCAATTTAACGTGTGCTGGTAATTGAGACTCAAATTCTTATAGCAAACAATCCCCTTTATCATGCTGGCTCAATTCTGATCTGGTCAAGAATTCCTCAATAGTATTGGTTTTTTCCATCTCACACTTCCTATAAGGGTCGATGGAGATATAACAAAAATATGGAATATCTATAAAAATTTATGTTAATGTATTGACATTTGTTTGTGTCTTAAAGGGTATATCCTACTTAATAGGATCTAACTCATAAGGTTTGTCTCAATTTAGTCTATCCTTAAATATATTCTTTGGTTCTTAGATTGCCCGAATTACCCTTGAAATAATTGGCCTCTTAACCTTATACAACATGAGTATGGAAAAAAAAAATTCCACAATACTCATTACATAGGGTGAGTTACAATCCAAGCAAAAGTCCAAATGATCATTAGTGGACATAAGTCACACTTGCCACTTGAATCTTTCTTTTCTAATCTTAAAAAGGATGAGCTCAAGTCCAGAGTTTTTATGGGTTTACCATGAAGTGTATGAATACACAAATAAATAACATGCATGCGTGTGACAATATGAAAAATTGAGATGGATTACAGTAATAAATAATACAAATAAAAGAAATGCAAAAAATAAATAGCCATAAGAAAGAGCAAATGAAAAGCAAACACAAGCAGTTGGTTCAACCCTAAGTCCCTAGTAAAGTCGCCATTCTGTAGCTACACGATGTCGAGCGACGACTCCACTTTTTTATTTATTTAACAAAAAGATTTTTCTCGATAGGGTAAACAAAGATTTTATTGGAGTCGTCATCTAATAATTTGAGGGAACTAGAAATCCTAAATTAGACACTAGTCCTAGAGATTTAGTTATGGGGTTAGTTATGATTAAGGAAAGGTAGTCATTATCCTTAAAACATCCTTTCAAAAGAAAGGTTACCCTTACTTATGTGTTTTTTTTATTTGATTCAAATGCTATTATATTTTGAGCTTATTTGCAATTTGTTTTTTAAAGATGGTGAACGTCGGTCCCTAAAAATAGTAGACACGTCAAAAAATGACATTAGTCCCTAAAATATAAGACACTCGTCTAAAATATCAACATTTAACCCTTAAAAGGAGAGTTACATCTGGGTTACCAATAAGAAATAATGGACATAATTCATATTTTGTATTTAAACTTTTGACATCGGTCCTTTTCTGTAAAGAAAAGAGATATGCCGACAAACAATGTTTGTACAAGACGCGTCAAAAAAATGAATGACATCAGTCCCTAAAAATAGGAGATTCATCTAAAATATTAACGTTTGACCCAAAAAAGGAGAGTTACGTCTAGATTACCAAAAGAAAAAAAAATGTAACGACCCAGCCTTTTCAAGGCCAAAGTCACTAGATTTTTTTTTTCAATACACGTGCCCATAATATTATTTTTCCATACTCCTAGGTTTACATTACATTATATCGACATATTAATAAATTCTCATTCTTGTTCTAATCTCGTATCATCACGAGTTCATACAAGAGTGTCGAACAACAAGTTACACAACTAGTACTTTTGTTATCCTGACCGCATATAATTCTTACAGCATGACGTCCCTATTAGATGAATACCTCATATGAGTATTCATACACTTCATATCAACTTGTTCATACTTTCTCGTTCATATTCCATTTCAATATTTCATTACTAGTTTTTACAAAAGGGGTTGGACGGCTAATTGAGTGATTTACATGTCCATTCATGCAGAACTCATATCACCCATAATATGCGAGTATATAATTCTTTTTGAAATGTATGAGCCACGAAATGAATTTCCTTACGCATCGTATTGGTATGATGTCCTTGTTACAACACAAGGTAATTTCAAGCATTATAGGCAATTTAAGAAAACATAATAAAACAAGATTAAAGTCACATTTCATTCATGGACCAAAAAGCATAATTTTTTAATTTCCCTTTACTTATGTAAATACCACCATTAAAAATTCATCAATTACCGAGGCTAATTACAGTACTCAAACCCAATCATTCATCTCGAATGTTGTTAGCCAAAATAATGTTTTTCCCTGTTTAAAGCATAACCATTATATTCCTTTCATATACTTAGAATATACGAAACAGAGTATACATGAACACATCAGTTCTTAAAACTAACTCATACACTCAAATCTGACTATTCTCTTAGGAGGCCATTAGCTGAAGCCAATCATTTATTCATCTTGTCATCCATTAGGGTGCCATTAGCCATGGCTACTCTTTTTTTTTTCTTGATCATCCACTTAGGATGCGATTAGCTAAAGCTAGTCATTTCTTCATCTTGATTTATCCATTTAGAATGCTATTAGCCGAAGCTAGTCATTTCTTCATCCTAATTTATCCATTTAGAATGCAATTAGTCGAAGCTAGTCATTTATTCATCCTAATTATCCATTTAGGATGTCATTAGTCATAGTTAATAATTTGTTCATCTCGGTTATCCACCTAGAATGTTATTAGTCGAAGCTAGTAATTTATGCATCTTGATTATCCATTTAGGATGCCATTAGTTGTAGTTAATCATTTGTTCATCTCGATTGTCCACCTAGAATGCTATTAGCGAAAGCTAGTAATTTATGCATCGCGATTATCCATTTAGAACGCCATTAGTCATAGTTAATCATCTATTCATCTCGGTCATCCACCTAGGATGCTGTTAGCCGAAGCTAGTAATTTATGCATCTCGATTATCCATCTTATTTTTTGAAGGTAATCATTTATTCATTCTGGTAATTCATCTAGGGTGCCATTACCGTAACTAATCCTTTATTCATCTCAAGTATCCATTTAGGATGCCATTTACCAAAGTTAATTATTTATTCATTTTGGTATTTCATCTATGGTGCCATTACCATAAATAATCATTTATTCATCTCGATTATCCATTTAGGAGGCCATTAGTCGGAGCTGATCAATCATCTATCCCGATCATCCATTCAGATGCCATTAGCCAAAGTTAATCTTTGTTCATCCCGGTCATTCGCTTTGGATGCCCTTAGCTGGAGCTAATCAATCATTTACCGCAGTCATCCATTTAGATGCCATTAGCCGGAGCTAATCAACCATTTACCCCAGTCATCTATTCAGATGCCATTAGCCGGAGCTAATCAATCATTTACCCCGGTCATCCATTCGGATGCCATTAGTCAAAGTTAATCAATCATTTACCCTAGTCATCCATTCGGATGCCATTAGCCGAAGCTAATCAATCATTTATTTTGGTCATTCCTTCGGATGCCATTAGCCGGAGCTAATCAATCATTTACCCTGATCATCCATTCAGATGTCATTAGCTAGAGCTAATCAATCATTTAGCCCGATCATCCATTCAGATGCCATTAGTTGGAGCTAATCAATCATTTACCCTGGTCATCCTTTCGGATGCCATTAGCCGAAGATAATCAATCATTAACCTTGGTCATCCTTTTGGATGCCATTAGTAGAAGCTAATCAATCATTTATCTCGGTCATCCATTCGGATGCCATTAGCTAAAGCTAATCAATTGTTTGTTCTAGTCATTCATTTGGATGCCATTAACCGAAGCTAATCATTGTTTCATCAAACAATTCATGACAATTTAACATTCCCTGCATCATAATAGCAGACCCTTCAGGGTACTCGTACCACCATTTCCTAATAGTTTATCATTCAGTAACACGATGATAGATCCTTTGTAATGTAGAACCAAACATTCCATAATAGTTTAGCATTCAGTATAACACAACAATACCCTTCGTATCACTCATTCATCCATTCATGATAGTTTATGTTCAATGCAACACAACAATAAATCCCCCGTAATACTTACACCACCATTCGTGGTAATTAACCATCAATACAATACAACGGTAGATCTTTCATAACACTCATACAATCATTCATCACCCTTACATTCAATTAAAAATACAACAGTAGATCCTTGGTAATACACTTATCATAATTACATTCAATATAATAAAATGGTAGATCCTTCGTAATACTCATACAATCATTCATCACCATTATATTCAATAAAAATACTACAGTAGATCCTTCGTACTGCTCATACTACCATTCATTAGCAGCCTAAATTCATAATAGCCCTAGACAACATCTCATATTTGCTTTAGTATTCCTCACAACTCAATAAGATATTCACCTTAAATAGGTCATTTTAGAACTCTAACATTTTCAACATTATTTCAACATTCATCTAGAACTTGTTCGACATTTCATAGTCATTTCAACAAACATCAAGAATTTAATCCAACTCTTCTTCGTCGTTTCCTCTATCAACAAGGATTTAAATAAAATGTCATCACAAGTGAATCATTTCAAAACATAAACATCAAAATGGGAAAAAGGTCGAAACCACCTACCTGCTCCACTTGTGGTCTGTCCTTGTCCTGGCGATGGTCCGATCCTGGCAACAACATGTAAGACACTAAGTATCACAATCAATTCATTTGTATCTTCAATTCACATTCATCACCATACTTATTTCAAGAGTTCATATGTTCACATTCAAGAGTTTCATATTTTACACCATCATACCATGAGATTGTTACTAGCATTTAAGTCATTTATGCCTAAAAGGTCTATTGTAGAACTCGGCAGCGAAAACTAGTTCACTGCAGGCTACCAAATTCAGTAGTGAAAACTGGTTCGCTACAGGCTGCCAATTCGGCAGCAAAAACTAGTTCGCTACGGCCAACAAGTTTTTGTGGCAGCGAATGCTACTTCGTTGCAGACAACTCAATTTCGGCAGCGAATCATAGATTTGTTGTAGCCAACCCAGCTTTGGTAGTGAATCATAAATTTGTTGCAGAACATGCAATTCAGCAGTGAATGCTGCTTCACTGCAGCCAACTCAGTTTCAGCAGCGAATTACAATTTCACTGCGGGAAACTCAGTTTCAACAGTGAATCACAAATTCCCTACTGAAATGTGTGTTGGGCAGCGAATCACAGATTAGCTGCAGCCAACTCAACTTCGGTAGCAAATCACAAATTTGCTGCAGAACATGCAATTTGGTAGCGAATGCCAATTCGCTGCAGATAACTCAATTTCGATAGTAAATCACAATTTTACTGCAGACAACTCAACTTTGGCAGCAAATTATAATTCACTGTCGAAATGTGTGTTGGGCAGCGAATCACAAATTAGCTACAACCAACTTAACTTCGGTAGTGAATCACAAATTCGCTTCAGAACATGCAATTCGGCAGCGAATGCTACTTTGCTGCAGCTAACTCAATTTCAGCAGCAAATCACAAATTCACAGCAGCCAACTCAACTATGGGAGTGACTCCCAAATTCGCTGCCCAACACACATTTCGGCAGCAAATACTTATTCGCTACAGACAATTCAACTTTGAGCAGTAAATGCAGAATACACATTTCAGTAGTAAATGCCAATTCGCTGCAGACAACTCAGTTTCGGCAGCGAATCATAATTTTGATGCAGACAACTCAATTTCAACAGCGAATCGCAAATTCGCTACCCAACCCACATTTTGGCATGAACACATACCATACATGTTGTAACAACCCCAGCACATAAATTGTCACTAAGTTCCAACACAACACACATGAAATGACTAAAAGATTCATGTCTTCTCCCAAGTGCATGAGTGTTGAAGTAATAAATAACCGGGCAAGACTAGGGTCAAACCATAGGGAGGTTTATTGTATAAATTATAAACAATTATAAACAACAACAATAATAACAACAACAACAACAACAAT
>NW_011499991.1:370853-399869 GCF_000495115.2 Populus euphratica | reverse complement strand
GGCTATGAAAGTGTCAAGCATTTGTTGTATTAAGTGTTAATAACGTCATTAATAACATCTAAATTAGAGCCACTTGAAAACATAAAAGTTGTAGGAAATTGCCTCAGATTTCTTGTGTAAAAAATTCAGCTCATTTTGACTCCTATAACTCTAGATATGACCAAATTACTGAACAGTGCTCGGGCTGGAGGATAGATTTGGGCTTCTTTCTTGTTGCAACAATTTGGACTTGAAAATAGCTTTTTTAGATCTTAGGATCCATATGAAAGTTGTAGGCCTATGTCTTACCTTTCCATCCATATAAAGTAGGCCTAAATCTGAGATCTATAGCTCCAGATATGACCCAATTATCGAAAAATATTCCAGTTTGGATTGCACCGACATCTCTTTTTTAAGTTTGACCGTCTCTTTATCCTTTCAATTTCAGTTCTTAAATTCATCAATCAATCCTTTCATTTATGTGATAGGCCTGCATTTAAAATGAACATTTACCATAAATTAAAGGTATCTTATATTATTAGATATATTATTATAAAACATGCTTTAGTTAAGGAGTTATTAATACTTCAAGTAGAAAATGATAATAGAAAACCTTGATAAAAATATACTTTTAAGTATCAATCACACCCCCCAACTAGCTTATTACTAGTCCCTAGTAATCAAAGCGTTAAAATAGAAAAATATTTTGCAAATTCCACAAAGTAAGGTAGTCATCATTTAACTTCCATTAATCTAACCAAATAAAAAAACTCTCTTTAAATTTATATACCTGCTCAATACCTCTTAACAAGATATTCATAAACCTTTCTTTTATGCTCAATGTATCAACACATAATTATGGGGCTTTTTTTGGAAGAAAATAAAATTTTTGTTCTAATGTTTAAGGTTAACTTCCTAGGATTGGGATTATTATTTTTGTCTTTTTTTTAATATATATACATATAATTTAAAACATCATGCATCTTTAACCCATGTAACGAGCTTTCAGCTAATGACTCCCAGACTAGTTGGTGTTAGGGTATTAGGTGTTAAGACACCCCTACGAGTTTAGTAACTGGGGTCGCAGATACTAATATGTAGATAGTGCAATGTTTGATTCCCTTAAGTTTTTCTCCTCAACCCATGTAACAAGCGTTGGGCCAATAGCTCCCAAGTTAGTTGACTTTAGGGTATTAGGTGTTAAAACACCCCTTTGGGCTTAATTGCTTAGGTTAGGGAGGCTACGAAACCAAACTCATCTACATTTTTATTATTATCATTTTTTTTTTCTTTTTTTTCTTTTCTTTTTTCTTTTTTTTTTCTTTTTTTTTCTTTTTTTTAATTATATACTATCCCTTTCCCTTAGTTGTTACCTCTAACAAAAGAACATAAATAATATAATAATCCAATATGCAACCCATAATCATATGTTAAAGTGTGTGTGTGTAAATTAAGGTTTAAGAATACATGTTAAATAAGTATATGAGCAGAATTAAGTGATAACAATGCGAGAGTTTATAAATCTGAATATTTCAAGAAGTATTATGATAGACCTTGTTACGAATGATTACTAAGATGTGTTTCAAGAGTCATAAAAAGTTCTCCTTACTCTGCCATCATAGTAATAACAATTTTGCACATGCTTTATGAAATAGAAAACACAGTTTTTTTTTTTTAGCTACTACCCTCTCCCCCCAACTAAAACGAGACATTGTCCTCAATGTTTAAAGGTAGAAAGATGGAGTATAGAAGATATCACCTGAAATAACGAACACTAACAAACCTGAAACACACTGAAACAAATATAAGAAACAACAAAATACAATAATAAAATCAAAAGACATAAAGATTCACAAATGAAGGCTCAAATCCAATCTAAACTTTTTACGGCTTTCCTTAGTTGACCAATTTATGCGACTTATGGAATGATCAATTACAGGAATGAAATATTGTAGTTAGTCAATCAATTGTTCAATAGTAGCAGCAGAGATTATGATTTGTCGTGCAGAAGATGTTAGAAATTCTTGTTCCACAGCATGATCAAGAAAAGACAACAACTTATCATAATAATCATTAACATTTAACAAACCTATGGGTTTATGGTGAATGTGCAGTTGGGTCCAAGAGAAAATATGAAAGATCTCTTCCAATGTGCCTAAACCACTTGGTAAAGCAATAAAGGCATTAGCATGGTTAAACATTGCATTCATTCGAGTCGACATTGTGGAGACCTAAAATTCCTCTCCAATTGTTTTTCCAATGATGTCCCCTTGTGCTAAAGCTTCGGGGACGACCCCCAAAACTTGACTACCTCTTAAAAATGCAGCTATTGACACACCTCTCAATAACCCAAGACTGTCTCCCCCATACACTAAATGAATCTTTCTCTCAGCCAGCACTTGACCAAGATGATTTGCTGATTCTAAAAACTCATTTTCTTTCCCAAGACTAGATCCACCGAAAACAGAAATATTTCTTATATGATGACTTGAGGAACTTTTCATTTCTACACACTTGTGTATTTGTTGAATGTATGGGTTGAGTAGAAATAAAAAGAAGGAAGAGAGGGTTTTATAGATGAGAAATTAGAAAGGCAATCATACCACCTATATGTAGGCCAGCTAGAGTCTCACACACCCTCTCTCTCTCTCTTTATTTATTTATTTACTTTTGAAAAAAGCATGTGTATGTACAGGTAGTTGTGATTGTGGCTCACATCTTCTCTTGGTTTTATGTCCAAGAACGACTTAAACACCCTCTATGGGTCGGGGATAGGCTTCTCATCCAGTTTTCTTAAAAACTAGCAAACAAGGTCTTTTTTAGTCAGATTCCCAAGACTAAGTCGATCATATTCTTTATGAAATAGTGGCCATAAATCATGAATTGCACGATGCACATCTCCACTAGGATGTGTCTTAAGAGTCAATAGAAGATTATCTAAAGACTCCTTACTCAGGCCATCCTTAATTAATTGTATTTTATCTTCACAATTTATAGATACCATTCCTAAAGAACGATATTGTGTATTACAAGTTCATCTAGCACATCGATGATAGACTTCCAGTCATTTTGCACAACATTTCTTTGCAAAAATACTTTTACCTATTCTAGGCATGTGTGAAATGAAGGGATTAAAGGACTCACCTGATAATCGGACCTTTGCTTCAATCAACAAGCGAATATCTTCAGGAATTCCATGATTCATTAACAATCTCAATTTTACACATCTAGTAGGGTAAATTTTTGTAATCGCATTCTAAGGCAGAGCGGGAAAATACTTTTTCAATTTTTCAAGATTAGTGTCCATTTTCAAATGAGAATTGGAAGTGAGATTCAAAGAATTGCACAAATATATACACAGATATCAGTTATTGTGGGAAACTGAAAGAACCGACTTAAGTCACGGAGTACCGTTATCCGCCATTTGACCGGGGTGAGAGAAACTAGCAAAAATCACTAAAAAAAACATAAAAAAAAAAAAATCAATCTTTATACACAGGATCATAGAGTCATGTTCAACTAAAAAATTGTCAAAGTAAACTTTCAAACGATGTCCATTTACCTTGAAAACATTGCCATTCTTTGGATTCTCGATGTCATAGGCCCCATATGGATACATATGTTTCACAATAAAAGGACTGCTCCATCTTGATCTTAATTTTCCAGGAAATAAATGCAGTCGAGAATTATAAAGTAAGATTTTTTTACCAACATTGAATGTTTTTCTTAGTATTTTCTTGTCATGAAACTCTTTAATTCTTGCTTTATGAATTCTTGAATTTTCATATGCATCATTTCTTATTTCCTTAAGCTCATTCATTTGTAATTTTTACAGTTAACTAGCATCATCTAGATTTGAATTGAAAGTTTTAATAGCCCAATAAGCTTTATGTTCAAGTTCCACAGGCAAGTGACAAGGTTTTCCATACATTAGTCTACAAGGTGACATACCTAATGATGTTTTATAAGCAGTTTGATAAGCCCAAAGTGCATCTTTAAGTCTTAAAGACCAATCTTTCCTATTAGGGTTCACTATTTTCTCCAAAATATGTTTGATCTCCCTATTAGCAAGCTCTACTTGTCCACTTGTTTGAGGGTGATAAGGAGTGGCAACTTTGTATGTGATTCAATATTTCTTCATTAAAAACTCAAATGGCTTGTTGCAGAAATGTGTTCCACCATCATTTATTATGGCTCGAGGGACTCCAAATCGACTCAAAATATTTTCTTTAAAAACTTTATCACTATTTTGTGATCATTGTTTCAACTTGGAATTGCCTTTATCCATTTTGAAACATAATTGCTTGACCACTTTTTATGATCTGCTTGTTTTAACTCGCAAGTGCACGAGTGTGCGATGTAGCAATTAACTCGGTAAGATCGAGGTCATATCCACAGAAGCTAGATGTGAAAATTAAACTAGGTAACAAAAAAAAAACTCAAGAGAAATTAAATTAACAATAACTTGGTTGAAAATAATTGATGGATTTGTTTTCAAAGATGAAAAAGTGTAAATAGATTTTAAATCACAAGAAAAAATAAGTCTTGGTCCAAATCAATTTTAATGGTGATGTATTGGTGATTTCTTCAACATATATAAGATAACTCAACCTAATATCAATGATGGTGATATTAGATCGGAAAATATTGCAATGAAGTTTAGAAAGATGAAGATTGATTATTGCTTAAGAATGAACAAGTACTTTCATATTAAGTAAGACATTGAATCAAGTAATCTCTATACCAAAACTAAATTTTGTGCATAAAAATTCAAGATTATAACATTACCTAAATGATTTCTAAAATTTCTTTGCAATAATAAATCATTCATGAAGAAAATGAGAAGATAACCATCATTCTTGATTTGGATCCAAGAAAGAGATTAGCCAACCATGATTATATATAAGAATACTTCAATAAACATGAAATAACTTGAATCAAACTGAAATAATAAGTTTGACAAACTAAAGAACCGAAATCTATAAAGAAGAACACAACATAATTTCAGAAAAAATTCAGACACAAATCTGACTCTAACTTTGGACAACAATTTGACTCTCTTAGAAGCCTCACCTAGAGATGTCTATTAGAGACATATTTATAGGCAATTCTGTCACCTTTCCAAATCATTAAAGAACAGCTCATTTGGACACCTGAGTCAAAAGTTATGGGCAAAATACCAAAAGGTGTTCTGAAAAATCAAATCAGGACAGCTTTGCAACCACTTTGGTGCACGTTTTTCTTCCTCATTTATGAGCTATCTCTTTCTTTTTTTTTACCCAAAATAATGTAAAAATTTCCCCTCCAGCTTTCCATCCATGTGCTTGCTTTTTTGGATCAATGGATTACCCAAAATAAATCAATTGTTGTTGTGTGGACATGTAAGATCATGGATTGTTTTTGGGCTGATTTGAAGGTTGATTTGGGGCTGAATTTAAGCATCAAATAAGTATACAAATATACCTATTATTTGGGCTAAGATTAACATTGAAACCTTGAGTGTTTAATGGTTGAAGTTTGCACACAACATAAGGCAAGTTTGGGCTTGAAATAGATCATATGATATTCTTTTCTAGAATTGGAATAGAATTGATTTTTTGGGAAAAATTTGGAGCACTTATTTGAACCAAGATTTGCTTCAATCTTCAACTAAATGTCTCTTCAATTCTTTGTTCTGAATTCCGATGTTGAATTTCCTGAATTAATTCATTTAAGCTCCAAAAACCTATTGAAACATTAAAACAAACTTCATTACTAAAAAAACACATTAATTATTATTAAAAAAAACAAATAAAAACAATAAATACATATGTAAAATAAGAGACTTAATGACACTTTTGATGCACAATCAATAATCTACTACGACTAATATGTATAAGAAACCAAATGATGGAGGGAATGGACCCATGAAATCTATACCCCAACAGTCAAAGATCTCAATGACAATAATAGGATTTAAAGGCATGTGACGTTTTGAAATAGATCCCAACTTTTGATAATTTTCACAACACTTACAGAATGCATATGAGTCTTTGAACATTGCGGGCCAATAAAATCCACTTTGTAAGATCTTTGCAGTTGTCTTTCTTGACGAGAAATGGCCCCCACATGCCTCAGAATGACAAAATTTAATGACACTACTTATCTCATTGTCAGGAATGCATCTTCGAAATATTTGATCAGGACAATATTTGAATAAATAAGGGTCATCCCAATAAAAGTTCTTCACTCCGTTCAAGAAATTTCTTTTATCTTGGTACTCTAATGTGCTGGCAATTGTCCTGAATTAAGAAAATTGACAATATTAGCAAACCAAGGCATTGTACAGACACAAAGTAAAGATTCATCGGGAAAGTAGTCATCGATTGGTGTGATGTTAGTTTCAAATCTGTTGTCAATCATGACAAGTGATCTGCAACAACATTTTCGATGTCTTTCTTATCTTTGATTGTGATATCAAATTCTTGAAGTAACAAAATCCACCGCACCAATCTAGCCTTAGAATCTTTCTTAGAAAGAAGATATTTCAATACTACATGATCACTAAAAACAACAACAGGTGAGCCAAAAAGATAAGACCTGAATTTTTCACATGCAAATACTATTACAAGTAATTCTTTTTCAGTGGTGGTATAATTCATTTGAGTACTATTTAAAGTTTTACTTACATAGTAAATTACATAAGGTTTCTTATCTTTTCTTTATCCCAAAATAGCACCTACGGCATAATCACTAGCATCACACATTATTTCAAAAGGTAATGACCAATCGGGAGGTTAAATGATAGGAGCACAAGTAAGCAAGTTTTTAAGTTTCCTAAATATACTAAGCATGCATCTTTGAAATGTGGCTGGTGCATTACATAATCCAAAAGGCATCCTTTGATATGCAAAAGTATCAAATGGAGATGTGAAAGTAGTCTTCTCTTGATCTTCCAATGCAATTTCAATTTGGTTGTAACCCGAATAGCCATCTAGAAAACAATAAAATTCATGACCTGCAACTCTTTCTAGGATTTGATCTATGAAAGGTAAAGAAAAATGATCTTTTCTAGTCATTGAATTAAGTTTCCTATAGTCAATACACATACGCCAACCAGTAACAGTTCTAGTGGGAATTAACTCATTGTTCTCATTCGTTATCATAGTGACTCCAGACTTCTCGGGTACAACTTGGGTAGGACTTACTCATTTGCTGTCAGAAATAGAATAAATGATTTCATTATTTAGAAGCTTAATGACTTTATTTTTCACTACTTCTTTCATATTAGGGTTTAGCCTTCGTTGCATTTCTCTAGAGGGTTTAGCATTTTCCTCCAAATAAATTTCATGTGTACAAATCAAAGGACTAATTCCTTTTATATCAGCTATGATCCATCTTAATGCATTTTTGTGCATTTTCAGAGTTTGTAATAACTTACCTTCTTGATGTGCATTAAGTTTGGAAGAGATTATTACTGGAAAAGTTTCATTTTCTTCCAAAAATGAGTATTTGAGATTGGATGGAAACGGCTTCAAATCAGGTTTTGGTGGTTAAACACTTGAAGGTATGAACTTAATTGATCGTGGTGGCAATTCCTTAATTTTTGGCCTCTAATTACTTGTCTTTGATTCTTCCTGAAAATAAATTATTTGCAAATCATCATATTCATCAATCTCAATTTCACTGGAAGTGGTTGGAAATTGATCATGAATTAATTTTTGAGTAAAGTCCACTTCTTGTAAATTATTATCATCTTTAGGTTGCTTGTAAATGTTGAAAATATTTATCTCTAATGTCATGTTTCCAAATGATAGCTTCATCAGTCCATTCCTACAATTAATCAATGCGTTAGAAGTTGCAAGAAATGGACATCCTAAAAGAACAGGAAATGAATTACATACTTCAACAGGTTGTGTGTCCAAGACAATAAAATCCACAAGATAAATAAATTTATCAACTTGTACTAGCACATCTTCAATTATTCCTCTAGGCACTTTTATAGATCTATCAACAAGTAAAAGAGTTATAGAAGTTGGTTTTAACTCACCTAGATTGACACTATGAAAAACTGAATATGAAAGTAAATTCACACTAGCACCGAGATCAAGTAAGGCTCTTTCAATTTTATGCTCTCTAATAAAGAAAAAAATTGTAGGACAACCAGGGTTTTTATATTTCAAAGCATTATTGTTCTGAAAAATAGCACTTACTTGTTCGGCTAGAAAGACTTTTTTTTCACATTTAGTTTCCTCTTCACAATGCATAGATCTTTTAAAAATATAGCATAGGAAGGAACCTGTTTAATAGCATCCAGCAAAGGTATATTGATTCTTACCTGTTTGAAATTTTCAAGAATTTCAGAGTTGTGATTGACTTTCCTTTATTTGGTTACGGCTTGAGGAAATGGAAGTGCTAGCGGAGAATCAGTCTTTTCTTTGCAATTTTCAGATTCAACCTCTTCCTTACCCTTAGAGATTGACTCATCATCTTTCTTATAAGGTTTAAGAGAGGGTTTTTCAATAACCTTACCACTGCGAAGAGTAGTGACTGATTTGACTTGATCCATGTGTTGGCTTCCGGAACTACTTGCATTTACATTGTATTGCCCCTTAGGATTTTGTTGTGGTTAGGATAGAAACTTACCTTTCTCTTGGAAATTAAGAGAAGATGTTAATTTTGCAAGAGTATCTTTAAAATCTGTCATGTTTTGAGCAAGTTGAGTATTGATTGTCTCTTGCTTTTCAATGAATACATGCAATGTTTCCTCAAGATTTCTTCTAGGAGATGGAGCATAAGGAGGTGCATATCCATGAGAATTTTAGAAATTATGGTGTGCTTGAAATGGTGGTTGTGAAGTTTGTGCATTGTTGTTCTCACTCTTCCAACTAAAATTTAGGTGATTTCTCCAACTAGGGTTGTATGTTTATGAGTATAGGTTGTGGTTGGCCCTTTGGAAACTGTTTAAAGCATGGGCTTGTTCATGGAGACATTCCTTAAAAGAAGGCAAGGTTGGACAATTATTGGTTCAGTGTTCATTTGTTTCACATATTTGATATACAATGTTTTCAACAGATTTTAATTTACCACTCTTTTTCAATTCTAGTGCCTCGACTTTTCTAGCTAAAGATGCAAACTTGGCTTGAAGGTCATGATCTTCTCTAAGGTTGTATATACCTCCAATAGATGTATGAGGTTGAGTTTTACTCGGTGCCTCATAAGTACCCGCAGTGTCCCAATTTTGAGCATTTTCAGCTAACAAGTCTAAGTATTCCATTGCTTCATTAGGATCTTTATCTTCAAAAGTTCCATTGCACATCAATTCAACCATTTGCCTATCTCTAAGTGTTAACCCTTCATAGAAATGTGAAACCAATCTCCATGTTTCAAAACCATGATGAGGGCAAGTACTAAGCAAGTCTTGATACCTATCCCAACATTGGTAAAATGTTTCTCCTGGTTTTTTAGTGAAAGTGGTGATTTGTCTTTTGAAAGAGTTTGTTCTATGAGATTAGAAAAACTTCTCTAAAAATTGTTGTTGCATTTCATCCCAAGCACGAATGGATGCTGGTCTCAAATTTTGCAGCCATGTTTTAGCTTTATCTTTTAATGAAAAAGGAAAAAGCTTTAATCTGATGGTGTTCATGCTACAATTTAAATTATTATATGTGTTGCAGACCTCCTCAAATTCCCTTAAATACAAGTATGGATTTTACAATTCTAAGCCATGAAAAGAAGGTAAAAGTTAAATAATGTCTGGCTTAAAATTAAAATGAGATGCATCGGGAGGAAAAATTATGCATGATGGTGCACTTGTTCTTGTAGGATTCATGTGGTCTCTAAGTGTTCTAGCATAGTTATTCTCATTATGAAGTGATTGATTATCTTCTTCAACTATATTTTCTAAAAATGATGAGCATACCCTACAAAGTCTATCACTTGATGTACATGACCGCACTCTCATGCACATGTAGGAATAGAATAAAAGGAAAAGGAAATCAAAAGAAGAAGAAACAAGAGAAAAGAAACAAAGTTATATACAAGAAAAGTGAAAAAAATAAAATAAAATAACTACTATAATTTATACAAGAACTTACCTCCCAAGCAACGGCGCCAAAAACTTGACACGACGAAAAGATTGATGTCTTTTCCCAAGTGCAGGAGTGTCGAAGTAATAAATAATCTGGCAAGACCGGGGTCGAACCACAAGGAGGTTTATTGTATAAATTATAAATAATTATAAAACACAACAATAATAATAATAACAACAACAACAATAATAGTAATAACAATAATAATAATAACAATAATAACAATAATAATAATAATAATAATAATAATAATAAAGAAAAATAAGAACAAGAAGAAGTTGATGAGAACTTTAAGATGGAAGATTAAAGTAAGGATTAAACAATGATAATAACAAATGTCAAGGTTAGAGGTTCCACTAATGGTATATCAAACAAGTATAGTATAAACTCTTATTATTGAATTGGAAACCACACACAAAGGAGGTTCCAATCAGATTATATATTGTTAACATGATTACATTAGTCATCTTATTCAATTAATGCTAATACTTGTAAATCTCGTCAAGCATTCATGATTATAACTTATGTTAACAACAAATCAAGTTCCTTTTATAGCTCAGGTGTCGGTTATACCATACATTATGGGCTATGAAAGTGCCAAGCATTTGTTGTACCAAGTGTTATACAACATAAATCAAGATTAGTCATTTAACAAGCAAAGTATTAAAGAGTGAATAAGATAACAAATACAAAACATGTTAGTATCAAACATTGAAGTCCATATTAAGTTTACACTATACTTATTCTTACACCATTAGTGTAACATTTTCACCTTGACATAATAAACTTAGCTAGACATAATGAAAGAAAGAAAAATAAATAAATAAAATAAGAACATAAATAAGATAAAAGTTAACTAAGTAAATGAAAGGAAATGAAAGGCATAAACTTGATATTAATGAAAGCAAAGCATAAACATTACAAAAAATACAAAGAGAGAAAGCAAAAGCATGATCTTGATCTGGAAACCAAGATGCCTAAATGCATGGCAAACGCCTCCTTTTATAGGCCAAAATTAGGAACTGTTGATTTGATGACTAATTGATGAGTGCGTGACCAACTCTTGACTTGGTGACAATCCTTATCTTCTTTTGTCTGCCCAAAACGTCATTGATAACATCAAAATTGGAGCCACTTGAAAACATGAAAGTTTTAGGAAATTGTCTCATCTTTTTTGTGTAAATAATTCAGCTCATTTTGACTTCTAGAACTCTAGATATGTCCAAAATACAGAACAGTGCTCAGGTTGGAGGACAAATTCGGGCTTCTTTGTTGTTGCAATAATTTGGACTTAAAAATAGCCTTTTTAGATCTTGGACTCCATATGAAAGTTGTAGGCCTATGTCTTACCTTTCTATCCATATAAAGTAGACCTAAATCTGAGATCTATAGCTCCAGATATGACCCAATTACCGAACAGTGTTCCAGTTTGAATTGCATCGACATCTCTTTTCTAAGTTTGGCCATCTCTTTATCCTTTCAATTTCAATTCTTAAATTCATCAATCAATCCTTTCATTTATGTGATAGACCTGCATTTAAAATAATTTTTTACTATAAATTAAAGGCATCTTATATTATTAGATATATTATTATAAAACATGCTTTAGTTAAGGAGTTATTGATACTTCAAGTGCAAAATGATGATATAAAACCTTAATAAAAATACACTTTTAAGTATTAATCAACACACATTAAAACCATTAATTCTAGCATATAATATTTCAATAAATTTCAGCAGAACATACATTTAAACCATCAATTTCAGCACATAATCTTTTGTTAAATATTCTGTAATTAGGTCCCCTTTCCAGCCTCGTTTTTATCCCTTCTTTTAGCTTAGTTCTTCCCATAACAGTTGGAGCAATGTTCTTAGGTCATGCATCCATAGAAATATATTTATTAATAAACAAAATTAATTTAAGAATACTTAGAAAATAAAAAAACTTATAATATAATTGTTTTTTTCAAGTTTTATATTTTAAAACAGCTTCATAATAACTTTATTATCAATCTTATCGAAGATATTTTTTTAATATATACAATCAAACTATCATTCATCTATTTTTAATTTAGAGGGGGTTCAATACTTGTATTTTCTAAATCTTCTTAGGACTTGAAGAGAAATTTTACAAAAAAAAAAAAAACAAGAATAATAGCTTTTAAAAAAAAGAGGTTCTTAGTTAATTAATAAAAGAAAAAAAAGGGAAGAGATTAGTGAAATGTATTAGATATATATATTATATATTATATAATACTGTAAGTTAACAATAGCTAACTTGAGTTCATTAGCATACAACAAAGAAAATAAAATATGTTAGGATATTATTAATATTTTAATATAAAAGGTATTTTTTTTATAAAACAATTAAGAGAGCACTTGTCCCTCTTGATCCTACGTGGCTCCACCAATGCTCCATGTTATTGGCTCTTTTGGTATTTCTGGTGGAGGGAATAGAAGTCGTAAGGGGTAGTGTATGGTGCTTGGGGTGTTGTTGTCAGCTAGACAGAAATGAAGAGATACAAGGAGACAATTGATGGGTGTTTGGAAATATCGTAACATCTATTTTTTAAAATATTATTTATTTAAATAAATATTAAAATATTTTTTTTATTTTTTAAAAAATTATTTTAATATCAACATATAGGAACAATAAAAATCACTAAAAAATTAATTTGAAACAAAAATATTTAAATTTTAATAAAATAAATAAATTAAAACTCACTCCTAAACATCTTTTAATCAAAATATAAACTTGGGATTTTTGTCTATGTTTTTGTCTATGTTTTTCCCCTTATTTCCATATCAAAGAGATTATGAGAAGTTTTTAGGCTCTCCTCTAGAAACACCTCCTTTTCTTTTTAATCCCCCTCCTCTATTCACGGTAGTTCATGACACTAATTGTATTTTTGGAATTTCAACAACAATAATGGTTGTGTTTAAAATATTTTTATTTAAAAATATATTAAAATAATATTTTTTTTATTTTTAAAAAATTATTTTTAATATTAACACATCAAAATGATTTAAAAATATAAAAATAAATAAATTTTTAAAAAATAAAATTTAATTTTTTTAAAAACACGGGTTAGACTATATTTCCAAACATATCCTATTTTTAATGCTTATTACTTAGTGCACTTGAAATGTATTTAATGACAGGCACCATTTTCTTATTTTTTTTCAAACTCAAAAACACAAAAATAAATAAAAAGGTTAAAATTATAAAATTACTGGCAATTAGCCAACTCGCGATGAAAATACTTTTTTTGAAAAAAAAATTATATGTCAAACTTTATTTTTAGAAAAATCTTGTCAAAATATATAGATAAAAAATTAGATTATAACACAACTAATTTGTAAATATCCATTATAACTTGGTTAAAAAATTTTAAATATCAAAAAAATAATTTATTTATTTTTAATATAGGATTTACAAACTTATATATAAGTTGTATTTTATATATTTAAAATACAAATTAAAATCATAATAAATATAATAACCCCATTTTCATTTATTTTTTTTATTTTTAATACTTGAGAATTATGAACTTATATATAACATATGTTTCAAAAAAAAACATAAACTATATTTTGGTTCTAGAATAGTTAAGTTTGATTAATAAAATCATAATTAACATTATTAATGTGAATCTGCTGTAAGAAATATATAGAACAATGGATAGTAAAACAGAAGGAGGGATAGAGATAAATAGACGATGAAATTTATCTTCATATAAGATTCCCAACATCGAACATTAATTTTCTATATAAATTTAATACCTTCACTCAACAAAAAGCCTATAAGCATAAATTTTAGGCAGCCTGTTCAGCTCCTAATCTTCAATTAATCTCACAGTTAATATTATTATAAACCTAAACAAATTTAAAATAAAAATACCAAGAATGTGGTAAGGTCTTTTTGTTTCTATATGATTTATTATTGGTTTGACCAAAAAAATCACTAGTTTTAAGGGAACTGGTTGGGGAAATTTAGGTTTATAATAATATCAACTATGAGGTTAATTGAAGATTATATATATACTCGAGCAGCTTGAAATTAAATTAATTATCTAGTTAATTTTCTTTGTAAATTTAATATCGGTCAGGTAAGAAATTAATAGCACGTACACGAAAACTTTAGGCAACCTAATTCAAATTCTAATCTTTAATTAACCTCATAGTTGATATTATTCTAAATCTGAACAAACTTTGATATAAATTGTCTTGAATCCTATGATGAGCTATCTTCTTCCAACCTATCATCTCCTCAACAATTTTTTTCCGAGAAATCATCTTTTTTTAGCACTTGGTAAACACAAATAACACAGCCTCCAATGCTAATTTAAAAATCGAATGTTCCCTAAACCCAATACGAAGCTTACTTTGCAAGTGTTCATCTATCAGTTTTAAAGACAGCATGATCTCTATAAAGTTTCAAGCGAACTTCATCAAATAATTTATGGAGATTGTACGAGATGCCAAATTTAAGGAAGATAGTTAGCAACTTCTCAACATCCAACATTAATTTTATAAATAAATTAGATACTCTTAGGCAACAAATAGCCTGTACTCACAAATTTTAGGCAGCGTAATTCAACTCCTAATATTCAACTAACCTCATAGTTGATATTATTCTAAAGCTTAAAAACTTGATATATCGGCGTACAAGTTGAAAATTAATTGTCCATTTAATTGTACAAGTTGAAAATTAGATACTGTTGGGCAACAAATAGCCTCGTAGTTGATACCGTTTGTCTATAAATTTCGTATCCATTCTATTATCTCATATACTTTTGGAGGGTGTACTTAGGCTTGTTGGGAAAAACAGAAACTGAGAATGGCATCTCAAGAGGCAGAGGCAATATTGTTCAAAATCCAAGTTGAAATATCGCAACTCGCGCTTGGTTTTGCTGATTCTATGGCTTTGAAGTGTGCGGTCGAGCTTAGACTGGCAGATATTATAAATTCTCACGGTCGTCCAATCTCTCTGTCCCAAATAGCTGCAGGTTTCAGCTCTTCCTTCAATCCTTTTCCTTGTTTACATAAATATATTCATGTAATGTAAAGAATGAGCAATAATTTAGCGATTAAATTATTAGGATTACTATGCATATAATTTTACTGTTGAAAACTAGAAAGTAATTTTGGTAAATTTAAATAGTAAAGGTTTTAAGTGTTCATAAAATATTCCTAAAATTATCCTACGACTTCATATAGATGTTTCCGAAGTATACTATAGTTTACTCTTTTATACATGTGCTTCATAATATGTTTAAATTTTTTTATTTTCATGTTAGAATGAGTTGTTAAAGATTGTAGAGATATAAATTTCATATTTTGAAGATACTCAGAGATAGCTTAAACTAAGAGCCACTTGGGCAACAGCCCGAGGTTCTCACTTAACAAAAAACTTAAAAAACAAGTAAAGTATATTTGTTAATTAAATGAAAATTGTCATCACTTAACAAAAACTTCAAATACTAATGAAAATTGTTGAAGACTCAACTTGTCAGATATATATAAATAATAATAATAATAATATTTCTTAAATATTTTAAAAAATCTACGTTATAGTTTTGTCCAAAATCACTATTTATCTTAGGCGGGTTCTGAAAATACTAGGGAACTATAAACCTTAATTCTAGCCAAAATATTAGTATATAATTAAAACATAGATATATACTACTACATAACCTATAAATTTCATTCTTTTGTATCAATAAAATATGTCTTTACATATAATAATAAGATATAGTCCCTAAAATTATCCTACAGCTTTACCTAGCTGCTATTCTTAATTATCCTTCTTTCTTCAAGTATTTTTTTTTTTTTTATTCTGATGCTCAATTTTTAAAATGATATCAGGGTATAAATCTTGAATTTTGACTTAGTAGCTACTCAATACACCCACTACAAGGTGATTCGCCTAAGTTCTTGTTTGATGCATGGTATAAGTTCTTGATACAACTTTTCAACTAAAGGAACACATGAAAAAATTATTTTAACATTATATTGGTATCCCTGGCCTCACTAATTTGCAATATACAGATTTTTTTCGAAAAAGAAATCTGTTGTATATAATTTGCAATATACAGATTTTTTTTCTTGTATCCTTCATGATTTCAGGTATTAACTCACCTAGCCCGGACATTTCTTATCTTGCTCGTATCATGAGATATTTGGTCAGAAAAGAAATTTTTACTTCACACCCCCCATCAGATGGAGGAGAAACACTCTTTGGGCTGAATCAAAAATCAAGATTGCTAATACATGACTCTGAACAAAGTCTCACTTCTTTAGTGATCATGCAACACAGTCCATGGCTCCTAGCACCGTGGCATTGCTTGAGCCAAAGTATCAAAGAAGGTGGAACCGCTTTCTCGAAGGCTCATGGCTGTGAAATGTGGGATCTTGCGTCTCGAAATCCTGAGGTCAATAGGATTTTCAATGAGGCCATGGCATGCACATCAAAGATCGTGATGAGGGAAATTTTATCACAATACAAAGATGGTTTCAACAATATTAGATCATTGGTGGATGTTGCTGGTGGTATTGGAGGACATGTAGCAGAGATTGTCAGGGCCTACCCACACATCAAAGGAATAAACTTAGATCTGCCACATGTTGTAGCAACAGCGCCAAAATATGAAGGAGTTTCCCATGTTGCAGGAAATATGTTTGACGCTATTCCTAACGCTGATGCAATTTTCATAAAGGTCAGTGCCCTATTAGAAATTTTATTGGGGCTCAATTTAATATAACAATAGATAATTCATCGAAAAAACAACGATAGATATCCTTTCCTTGAGCATTAATTTTACATATGCTTATTCTTTCCTTTTCTTTCCTTTTTGTATTTTTACAGCGGATATTGCATGATTGGACCGATGAATCATGCGTTGAAATTTTGAGAAATTGCAAGAAAGCAATACCTGAAAAAACTGGAAAGCTTATCATAGCTGATATAGTTCTACAAACAGACGATCAACGTGATCAATTTGATGATACAAGAATGGCAATGGATTTAGCGATGTTTGCACATACGGGTGGGAAGGAGAGAACTGAGCAAGAATGGAAGAAATTATTAGAGGAAGGAGGCTTCTCTCGCTATAAAATCATCAAGATTCCAGCTTTGGAATCTATTATCGAGGCTTATCCAGAGTGAAATATCAATTTGTTGGAGTCATAATAATATCTTAATTAAGTAAACTCGATGTAGCATTTAATAATAATTTTTTAAGAAATAAAACTCATAAGTGAAACACTATACATTTTATGTGGTTTTACTGTGGATTTCACTATTTACTCTATTTATTAATTATTATTACAAGAAAAGCTAAAATGCATGGATATAATATTGTTCAATTATTATAGTTATAGACTTTGTGCACTGTTGATAGTACTATTTGTTATAAAATAATATAAATTATATCTTGTGATCTTATCTAACAGTTTAAGTTATTGGATTAAGATGGTTCTTTAATATGGTATCAGAGTCTTGATAACTAAGCAGTCATGAGTTTGAATCTCATTGTCGCACCCTTGTGGTGGAGCGCGACATCACCGCAACCCTCAATTGATTTCAGGTTTTTTTGTTTTTATGAATAAGGGAGTTGCCATATAGTATTTTGATCATTAGAAACCCTAACTGGTCTTTCAGAGATTCTAAGACAATGAACTGGTTGCGTAGAGAAAAAGTATTAGCACTATTATTACACCTTACCTAAGGTAAGCTGCTTGATGTTTGGTTTGCCTTATAATTGCTATGGTGTAGATGTTCTCTTAATTAGTTTTCCTAGGATAAGTTTGCTATAATGAATGGATTTAGGTTTAAAGTCTAAAAAAAAACACTTGGTTAATGTGTATCACACCCTTAGATATGTCTACAAAATACCAAGAAGAACCAATACAAATCTCTTGAAATTTGTGGTTGATTTAGACTAAATTTAAAACCTATGATTTATGAGATAGGTAAGATGAAAATTTAAGGAGATTCAATCTGCTTAAAAGCTCATTTTTCCCTTAATATTTCAAGTATTTGCGACTCGTAAATTACAAGGAAACAGAACAAAGATTTAGAAATCTAAAGAAATTCAAAGCGCTTTAAAAACCTCCTTTTGATATCCTCAATTATAATTGAGGTTTCTTTCAAAGATGTGTGATGACTTATTATTCCTAGAAAAATATTTTGAATATTAACCACTTAGGGTTTCTTTATCGAAACATTAACAGTGAATAATAATAAGTTATTCCCAATAATATATTGGATATTCATCCATTTAAAATTTCTTTATTCAAATATTAACAGTGAATAATAGATGAATTTTTTAAAAAATAAGATTTTTTTAATTTTAAAATTTTACAAACATGTTGTAAAATCTAAAATACAAGAAAATAATTTTTTTTTTTAAGAAATTCATGCTAAAATATATTTTCTTTTAAACTTCAAATAACTTTTTTTTTTATAAAAAGAAGAAATTCAAAATATGTTTGGGTATTGACCGTATGTAATACAAAAAAAAAAGCATTTTTTATATTTTCTTTGTCAAAAACACAAACTTTTTATATTTTCTTTGTTAAAAACACAAACATCACAGTAAATCACAATTAAAGTCAACAAACCATATATTAGTCAAATTTTCAAGGCTTTAATAAATTAGTTATTAAATCTCAAAAAATATATATAAAAACATGTTCTTATATTTTATGGGAAATACAACAAAATGTTATTTGTCCTTAAAATACTTGATCGTATACAAATTAAAATAAATAATTTTCTTTGCATTTTTTATTTTATAATTCAACAAAATAGATAAAAAAAAAAAAAGTATAAACACACATATCTCTTTTTATTATATTTTTCTCATACACCCATATATAATAATAAATAACTAATGGTGTTAATAAAACAAACAACACATCACACAAATAGAAAATTACATGATAGCCCTAAAAATTAAGGAAACTGCTGGGAAGGCTTGCAAAAACAATGGTGGCATGTCGTGTCTTCTCCGCACGTTGCACCACTGGTGGTGCGTCGGTTCACGCGCCTTCGCAAGGAAGAACCTGGAAACAGTGGGATTTGGCTCATCGTCACCTGCAAAAGAAGAACACAGGCAGTCGATTTTATTTGAGTATTTTTTAGATATGTTTAAAGCATTCTGTTCTCCTTTCCTCTTGGTTTGTTTTATTTTCTGTCGATGTCAGAACGGGTGGTTGGGGTAGCTATGGGGCCGGCCTTGCTTTTGTGCGTGTGATCGCTGAAGCTACTCTTGAGATGAGAGTGACTGTTTGGTCGGTGATAGGGCTGTCAGATCGGCAGTGAGAAGAAGTCGAAATGGCCAGTGCGAGGGAGACCATGGCTGAGGCGGAGACGGGAGCAGCTGAAGAATACAGCGGGGGCTGCTGCCATGTTCGGTCTGAGCAAGAAAGGAACGACTGTGCGGCTACTCCTGTGAGGAGGAGCTGGGTGTGTGCGGGTCTGGGAGGAGAAGATGATAGGGAAAAAGCTGGGGGAACAATAGAGGTCGATCTGTGGGGAAGAGTGAGATATGTTGGCTGAGGAAAAGGGGAGTCAGGTGCTGAGAAGGGGAGGTTGGTTTTGGGAGATTTGTCTTTGCCCAGTGAGGGGGGGCTGGAGAGGCTGCAAGAGGGAAGGGTTGGTGAGGGGCTGAGAGAGGAATTCGTGACCGGGCATGTGTTTTGATGAAAATGGAGATCTGGGAAACAGAGGAGATGGGAGGCTTATGTGTAGAGGGCAGGTCTTGGCCAGGTCTTCAGTTCTCTATGGTTTTAGTCAAGAGAGGGGCGCGGCTTCAAAAGGGATGAAGAGGGAGAACGACGGCCGGAAGGAGAAGAAAGGTTTAGGCATCTAGGTTTTTTTTTTTTTTTTGTGGCTTGAGGGTTTTTCTTGTGTGGTTCAAGGCTTCTTGTGTTTCATCAAAATTACCCCTTTGTAAATTTTTCTCTCCATACTTTTATATTGGAAATTTATTTATATAAAAAATCTCTACATGTATTATTTAAGAAAATATTCTAATAATTATTGCAAAGATTTTTTTCTATAACTAGCATCAACAAATCTTATATCTATAGTATTTTATATTATAGTAATTATTTTTCACAATCACCACGAATCAAATTTTATATTTATAGTATTTTATATTGCAGTAATTATATATGATTCAATAATTATCTCCTTGACATATTGTTTCCTTAATATTTTCTTTTTTTTGTTTGAAATTTTATCAAAACATACGTCAAAAATTGGATAGCAACAAATGTCCTCTCTTTACATTGCTTATGAAATAAAACTCTTCAATGTTTTGCATGGTAAGCTTGTAAAGAAAAAAAAAACTTCCTTGCTTGCTGAGTGATCCACTTATCAAAGGACTTCACTTTTAAAAAGAAAATGGACTCATTATCATGGGTGACCTGTCATTTTTAAAGAAAATTTGTCTATTTTCACAAGCGATTTACCCACGTACTCACGCTGATCTATTTTCACGGGTGACCTGCCATTTCAATTGGATTAACCTAAGATCCCATTTGACGATCTCGTTTAACCTAAAGCAAAGTCAATATGTAACTCGGTCAACCTAAAATCTCATCTAGTGATTCGTCAATATGTAACTCGGTCAACCTAAAATCCCATCTAGTGATTTCCTTTAACCAAAACTAAACTTTGTGTGTGGTTGGGTTAATTTGAGATCCTATCTAGTGATCTCTTTTAACCAGAACCAATAAAAAAATATGTGTATGGTCTCATTATGACGGGTAACCTACCTAAATGCAAGATGGTCTTATTATGACGGGTGACCTATTCAAATGTAATATGGTCTCATTATGACAGTTGCACTAATGGAGAAGAGGAAAAGTGGTCTTATTCTTATGGATGACCTACTTAGGGGAAGAATGACCTTATTATAATTGGTGATCTATCCAAGTAAAAAAAAAATAGAAAATGGTATCATTCTAATAAGTGACCTAGCTAAAAAAAAATGATGGTCTCATTATGTTGGGTGACTTACCCAAGTAGAAAAGGAAAAAAGTGATCTCATTATATAGAATTTTTATGTTGTCTGCCCCGTAAATTTTTTCTTTATTTCTGAAGTGTGAAGTAAGGGTTCACCGAAATAGAGCAAAAAAAAAGACAATTTATATAAAATTTTTGTATATATGGCTGAGTTAAAAAGCCTTCTAATCATATACTAGAAAAAAAAACAATTTAAATAAAATTTTTGGAAAAACCTTCACAATCATGTTTGTGTTCATATCAATTTGACAAATTAGCTATTATGAAAACGATTTGATCAACAATTATCATTTGTTTATAAACTTTAATCTTTTTAATCTGACTACATTGGATTAAATTGTAAAATCAATTCAAATTAAATTTTGGAAAACCTTTTTTTTCAAAAACTAAAAATTTTGAAAAATGTTTTGGGAATGAAAAAGCTTGATACTTTTTAAATTAAAATTTAATAAATAAATATTTTGGAAATTTTAAATAATTAAATTTTAAAAAGTTTAAGAAAAAAATAAAATATAAAAAATGATCTGTGATTATTTCAAAAAATTAAAAATTAAAAAAAAATCAAGTAAAGCGTACATGATCAAGTTCAAGTTTTATATTTCCAAAACACCCCATATTATATACCTTTTATTAGTTTTGATGGCGAAAATCTAACGAAATGACATTTTGGAGGAAAAAAAAACTTTTACAAACACATTAGATGAAATTAAATATTTATAGATAGATTTGACTCAATTTGTTAGATTATTTTTATTAAATAATATATGTTTTGTGTGCGCTGGCTGAAGTTTTATTTTTTTTCTATCTTTTTCATTTCAGTGTGCTGCCTGCAGAATCTACCTTGAACAGTATTGGTTTTGGGTCTCCACCCTCGACAACCTAGCCCATGTGTCCATGGTGGTGGGCTGATGTGTTATTGATGGAGCTTTTTTTGACTTGTATGTGTGTGTGTATATATATATTATGTGATGTGTAGAAAATGTAGGGAGATAAGGAATTCTTGTTCTTTATTAGTGAAAAAATAGAATGAGAGTTGCCACCTAATATTTTGATCATTAGGAAGCCTAACTGGTCTTAGAGATCGGGTACGAGGACTTATTGCGTAAAAGGAATGTATTAACACTCCAAATACGTACTATTTAAGGTAAACTGCATTGTTTTATTGTATGATAAAATTTAAGATCTTGTCATATTTTCTAGTTGTTAGTTCGTCTGTGGTTTAAGAAAAGTTCTTCTCGGTAAGGAGATCCTTATCTTATCGAGTAAAACATAACCGTTCTGACATCAATAAAAGAATTTAATATCTGGAATACGTCTTATGTATAAAGTCATAACCCTAGATATTAAAAGAAAAATAAATAAATAAATTTTTTTTTTGGAATTTTTGAAATATTGGCCTAGTTTTCATAATTTTAATAAACTGGTTATTAAAGCCAAAATGCATGCTAATATATATTTTTGAAATTTTTTTTGTTCTATGAAAATACAATATGATTTTTTTTCTTTTATTTTTGAGAGACTTGGCCGTATGCATGAAAAAAAAATCTTTTTTATTTTAATTTTTAAATTTTAATGTCTTGACAAAAACCGGTAATTTTAATACCAGATTTATATTTTTATAGTATAAAAATAAAAAACAGTATCAATTAAAATGTAGCAAAAAATTTACGGAAAATCACATATATTTTTTAAAAGAATTTTTTTAATTTTTTTATTTTCAGGCTAGGCCCAACCCGACCCTAGCATTGGTAACTCTGTCGTTAGTAAATAAACTAATAAAATAAGTCTAAATCTATGCATGCATATTTTTTATTCTTTTAAAATATCATATATTAGATTTGCATTTCATAGTAAAAATACATAAATTAATTATATAGTAAAATACTTAAAAACATGGCGAGGGACTCACAAATAAATTCAAATTATGTAGTGAATTTTCTGATATTGGAAAGATTTGTTTGACTATATATTAAAATAAAAAAGGGTAAAAATAAAGGGATAAAACATAAGAATTTTTTTTTTATCAAATACACTCTTGCCCAAAACAAATTGATTTAGCTGTGCTTAGGCCCAACTTGACCAAGTCTTAGCCCTTTTTTTTTTTTTTTTTTTGCTAAATTGGATCAGATCAAACCATCCTAGCTCAATCACTTGCTCAGCTATTAACCCGGCTGGTTAAAAGGATGATGCACGGGTGAACTAAATCACGCGTGCAAGGAAAAGTGTGAAGGTAATTAAATTACCTTCACACTGCCAATGAAGTGTTGCAAAGCAAGAAAAAGGAAGAGGAGAGACTTGGCTGTGCTGCTGGAGAAGGAGTCGACGATGGTGGGCTGGCTGACCGATCTACTCTCCTCTGTTCGTTTATTTTTTTGTTCCGTGTTTTGTTCTTGGTCTTCCTCTGCTTTTTCGTCCCTTGTATCTCAGCCTAGCATTTCCATGTCTCCCCCAGTTTCCTCTGTTCTTGGTCTCCTCTCGATTCCCTCAGTTCCCCCTTTTTTCTGGTTTGTGTTCTTCTTTGGTCTGCTTTTTTTGTTTTTTCCCGTCTCTGGTTTTTTTTGTTCGCCTGTTCTCTCTACCTCGCCCCCCTATTCTCTGGTTTTTTTTTTCCCTGTTTGTCCTTCTCACCCCCACTCCCAGTTGCTTAAAAGCCAGAGAATGCCATGCTGTTACCCAGATAATAAAGAGTTTATGGGACTGTTATTGCAGGAGTAATGGTCGGCAACAGTTCGGGCTAGTAGTGGCTCTGAAACGACGCCGTTTTGGTTCTTTAGCTCATTTCAATTTGCCCCCTGAAGTTCTGTTATTTGGCAATTGGACCCCTATTCATGGAAAATCCTTTTGTCAGTTTTGCCCCTGAATCAATTGCAATTGAACCCCTAGATTTTGGCATCATTTACAAAACAGTTATTGGTTTCAAATTTAATCAATTAAGAAATTAATTGACTCTTCAACTTTTAATTCTTTCAAAATTACTCTTGGAAAAATTAATTAAGCTCCCTATAGTACCTCTGTCTTTTTAACTTTGGTCTTTGGATTTTAATTTCTTGCACTCTTGACTTTTGGTCTTTGGATTTTAATTTCTTGCACTTTTGACTTAAATCAGCCCTAAACTTTGATATTTTTTTTAATTAAGCCCTTTCTTTATATTAGTTTAATTAATCAATTGAAAAGCTTATTTGAAGAATTGATAAGTTTGAGGACTTAGTTAAACCTAAAAGCACTTTTGACCTAAATCAGCCCTAAACTTTGATATTTTTTTAATTAAGCCCTTGATTTCACTAATTAACTTAATTTTAGGTTTAACTAAGTCCTCAAACTTATCAATTCTTCAAATAAGCTTTTCAATTGATTAATTAAACTAATACAAAGTTTCATTAAGTCTAAATACTTATCAATTCTTCAATTAAGCCCTTGATTTAATTAATTAAAATAATCCAAAGTTTAATTAAGTCCCAAAACTTCTAATTTATGTTGTGACCCAAATTTTAATTTATTTTTTATTCATTTCATTTTTTTTTTTTTTTTAAAAAAAAAAAAAAAAAAAAAGGAGAAAAAAATAGGGTAATGACAAAGGTAAAGTCAGTGAATATCTAGTAAAAAATAGGGTAATGACAAAGGTAAAGCCAGTGAATATCTAATCATAGAAGAAGAACCTAATTCAGATGTAGTTAGGTTTTTTAATATGTTGAAAGATTCTAACGAATCATTATGGAATGACTGCACTAATTATAATAAATTATTGGTTGTTGCATCGATTTTCATCATCAAGTCAGATTATGAGTTTAGTGATGTCGGTTATCATAGAATTGTCAAATGAACAAGAATCATTTTACTTGAAAGGAACGTGCTGAAAGAGAACTTTTATACTGCTAAGTCTATAACAAAACCCCTCGGTCTCGGATACCAGAAAATTGACAAGTGTCCAAACTTTTACATATTGTACTATCTTGAAAATGTTGAGATGATTGAGTATATGACATGTAGGTATTCTCATTACAAACCCAGAACTAGCATAGGAAAGACTCTTGTAGCATATAACAAACTTAGATGCTTTCCAATCATGCCTAGATTGCAGATATTATTCACGTTACCGTAGACTGCTATGTACATGACATGACACCAATCATATGATACACTGGTGCATCCTTCTGATGGTGAAACATGGAAACACTTTAATAGTGTACATCCTCACTTTTCAGCTGAATCAAGGAATATGCGTCTTGGGTTGTATACAGATGGTTTCAACCATTTCAGGTTATTTGCTGCTCCTTATTCTTATTGACTGGTTATACTCATGGTTTACCACTTACCACCATTGATGTGTATAAGGCCGGAGTTCATGTTTTTATCTATGGTTATACCTGGTCCTAACAGTTCAGGCTAGAAAATAGATGTTTGTCTTCGACTATTGATTAATGAGTTAACACAGTTTAGTCCTTCGGGGCTTTGACTTATGATGTATCCAGAAAATAGAATTTTCTTATGAGGGAAGTTTTGATGTGAACTATCAATGATTTTCTAGCTTATGAAATGGTTTCTAGTTAAAGCACACATGTAAAACTAGCATGTCCATGCTACATGAAAAACAACAAGGCATTTACACTAACAAATGGGGGTAAAACATCTTTTTTTCACTACCACCGAAGTTTCTTGCTAACAGATCACAAGTACAGAAAGAACATTAGGGATTTTTTTATTGGCATAGTTGAAAAGAATGTTGCACCCCCATGTCTTTCTGGTGAAGAATTGTATGATGTGATGTTAAAGTACGGTGACATTGTATTTAGTTTCTAGTCTAGTAAGCAGAAGTTTTCTGGTTTTGGTTTGACCCATAACTAGGTAAAGTGAAGTATTTTCTAGGAGCTTTCTTATCGGAATACCAATCTCCTTTGTCATGACCTTGATGTCATGAACATAGAAAAGAACGTGTTTGAGAATATTTTCAACACAGTCATGGACATGAAGGGAAAGATAAAGTACAATATCAAGGCTAGAATGGATATAACATTGTTTTAAAACTGTAAAAATATGGAGTTGGTTTTTTATGGGTCACGGGTCACAAAGCCTAGAGCATGTTTCCTGACGTCACGGGTCACAAAGCCTAGAGCATGTTTCGCCTTAGTGAAGAATGCACAACTACAAGTCTACCAATGGCTTAAGAGTTTGCATTTTCCTGACAAGCATGGCTCAAACATATCAAGGTTGGTTAATCTAGAGGAATGCATGTATAGAATGAAGAGTCATGACTGCCACATGTTTATGCAAACACTCATTCCATTAACTTATCATGATTTCTTGCCAAAGGGGATATAAGATGCACTCATAAAAATCAGTTATTTTTTTTAGAGATATATGATCTAGTAAGTTATAGACACATCACAATGAGAGACTTGAAATGAATATCGTCGAGATAAGATGCAAACTTGAGATGATATTTCCTCCATTATTTTTTAACTCAATGGAGCATTTACCAATACACTTACCGTATGAGGCAAAAGTTAGAGGCTCAATTTAATATAGATGGATGTATTTGACATGATTAAAGAGTTGATGTCTTATCCCAAATATAAGAGTGTCGAAGTAATAAATAACCTAACAAGACTAGGGTCAAGCCATAGAAAGGTGAACTATATAAAATTATAAACAATAAATGAAAAGGAGTTGAAGAGAACTTTTAAGATCAAATATTGATGTAAGGATTAAACAAAGATAAAACAATTGTCAAGGTTAGAGGATCCACTAATGGTATTTCAAATAAGTATATTATACACTTTTTTTATTACTCAACTGGAAACTACACACAAAGGAGGTTTCAATAGGATTATAAATTGTTAACATGATTACATTACTTATCTTATTCGAATAATGCTAATACTTGTAAATGTTGTCAAGTATTCATGATGTTAATTTATGTTAACAAATCAAGTTCTTTTTATAGAATAGGTGTCGGTTATACGATATAGTTAGGCTATAAAAGTGTCATGTATTTGTTGTACCAAGGATTATACAACATAAATCTATATTAATCTTTTCACAAGCAAAGTATTAAGAATGAATAAGATAACAAATACAAAACATGTTAGTATCAAACACTAAAGTCCATGTTGAGTTTATATTATACTTATTCTTACACCACTAGTGTATCCTTTTCACCTTAACATGATAAATTTAGCTAAACATAATGAAAAAAAGAAACATAAATAAACAAGAGGAGAACATGATTATATAAGTATAGTAAAAGGAATGAAAGGCATAAATAAGAGATTTGTCACATGTGTGCGGTGTCGCGGTAAAAAAATCCACCCTCAAAATTGTTATCTTCTATTTGTTCTATCTATCTATGTGGCAAATATGGGGAGACAAGGAATTTTTGTCTCTTATTAGTAGGGAAATGGAATGGGAGTCGCCACCTAGTATTTTGATCACTATGAACCCTAACTAGTCTTAGAGATCGGGTACGAGGACTGGTTATATAAAATGAAGGTATTAACACCCCAAATACGACTTACCTAAAGTAAACTGCATTGTTTTATTGTCTGATAAAATCTAAGGTCTTGTCGTGTTTTCTAGTTATTGGTCCATATATGGTTTTAAAAGAGTCCTCTTCGGTAAAGAGATCCTTATCTTATCAGGTAAAATTTAAGAAAAGTACTCTTTGATAAGAAGATCCTTATCTTATCGAGTAAAACTTAATCATTCTAACCTTAACAAAAAAATTTAATATCCAGAATACATCTTATGTATAAGGTCATAACCCTAGATACTAAAAGAAACCAAAATAATTTTTTTTGAAATTTTAGAAATGTTGGCCTAGTTCTTGTGGCTTTAATAAACTAGTTATTATAGTCAAAATGCATATTAATACATATTTTTGAAATTTTCTTTGTTGTATGAAAATACAATATGATTTTTTTTTAATAGAGATGACACAACCAAAAGATTAATGTCTTCTCCAAAGTGCAGGAGTGTCGAAACAATAAATAACCCGATAAGACTGGGGTCAAACCATAAAAAGGTTAATTGTATAAATTATAAATAACAACAACAATAAGAATAGTAATAATAATAGTAATAGTAATAAGAATACTAGTAATATTAATATTAATATTAATAGTAATAGTAGTAGTAGTAATAATAATAATAATAGAAGAAGAAGAAGAAGAAGTTGATGAGAACTTTGTTCAATGCAAGGATTAAACAATGATAACAATAAATGTCAAGGTTAGAGGATCCACTAATGGTATTTCAAACAAGTATAGTATAAACTCTTATTACTCATATAAAAACCACACACAAAGGAGTTTCCAATTAGATTATAAATTGTTAACATGATTACATTAGTTATTGATTAGTACTTAAAAGTGTATTTTTTTTATCAAGGTTTTATATCATCATTTTGCACTTGAAGTATCAATAATTCCTTAATTAAAGCATGTTTTATAATAACATATCTAATAATATAAGATACCTTTAATTTATGGTAAATGTTTATTTTAAATGCAGGCCTATCATATAAATAAAAGGATTGATTGATGAATTTAAGAACTGAAATTGAAAGGATAAAGAGATGGCCAAACTTAGAAAAGAGATGTCGGTGCAGTCCAAACTGGAACACTGTTCGGTAATTGTATCATATTTAGAGCTGTAGATCTCAGATTTAGGTCTACTTTATATGGATGGAAAGGTAAGACATAGGCCTACAACTTTCATATGGAGCCCAAGATTTAAACATGCCATTTTCATGTCCAAATTGGAGCAACAACAAAGAAGTCCGAATCTGTCTTCCAACCCGAGTACTGTTCAGTGATTGACCCATTTCTAGAGTTCTAGAAGTTCAAATAAGCTAAAGTTTTTACACAAAATAGCTGAGACAATTTCCTACAACTTTCATGTTTGTAAGTAGTTCCAATTTTGACGTTATCAATG
>NW_011499991.1:365659-369959 GCF_000495115.2 Populus euphratica | reverse complement strand
ATAAGAACATAAATAAGATAAGAGTTAACTAAGTAAAGGACAGGAAATGAAAGACATAAACTTAATATTAATGAAAGCAAAGCATAAACATTACAAAAAATACAAAGAGAGAAAGCATAAATATTTTCAAGAGCATGATCTTGATCTAAAAACCAAGATGCGTAAATGCATGAAAAATGTCTCCTTTTATAGGCCAAAATTAGAAACTATTGATTTGATTACTAATTAATGAGTTGGTGGCCACATCTTGACTTGGTGACAATCCTTATCTTCTTGTCTGAATAAAACCTCATTGATAATGTCAGAATTTGAATCAAACCTCTACATGAAAGTTCTAGGAAATTATCTCAACTTTCTAGGAAAAACAATTGAGGTCATTTGGACTTCTAGAACTCAAGATATGGGCTAAACACCGAATAGTATCTAGCCTGCATGACGGATTCGAACTTCTTCATTGTTATTATAATGTAGACTTGAAAACGACCTTTTTAAATCTTGGACTCTTATGAAAGTTGTAGGCCTATATCTTACATTTCCATCCATATAAAGTAGATCTAAATATGAGATTTATAGCTATAAATATGACCCAATTACTGGATAATATTCTAATTTGGACTGCACTAGCATCTCTTTTCTAAGTTTGGCCATCTTTTTGTCCTTTTAATTTCAATACTTAAACTCATCAATCAATCCTTTCATTTATGCGATAGGCTTGTATTTAGGATGAACATTTACCATTAAGTAAAGGTACCTTATGGTATCAGACTTCTTATTATAAAACATGCTTTAGTTAAGGAGTTATTGATACTTCAAGTGCAAAATAATGATATAAAACCTTGATAAAAATGCACTTTTAAGTACTGATTAGAAACCCCTCGATTTAGGATACCAAAAAATTAACATGTACCCTAACTTCTGCATATTATACTACTTTGAAAATGCTGAGTTGGCCAAGTGTATGACTTGTGGGCATTTCCATTATAAACCTAGAACTAGCAAGGGAAAGACTCTCGTTATCACACCTAGACTACAAATGTTATTCATGTCACCAAGGACTATTTAGCACATAACATGACACCAATCACATGATGTGGTTGATGGAGTAATGGTACATCCTTCTAACGGCTAAGCATGGAAACACTTTATCAATATGCATCATCACTTTTCAACTGAATCAAAGAACATGTGTCTTGGGTTGTGTATAGACGAATTCAACCCATTCGAGTCATATTCTACTCCTTATTCTTATTGGTCGGTCATACTCACGGTTTATAACTTGCCATCAGGAATGTGTATGAGGCTGGAGTTCATGTTTTTATCTACTATCATACCTAGTTCGGGCAGTCCGGGTTGGAATATGGATGTTTATCTTTGACCATTGATTAATGAGTTGATGCAATTGTGGTCATCCGAAACTTTGACTTATGATATATCAAGGAAATAAAATTTTGTTATAAAGGCAGCTTTGATGTGAACTATCAATGATTTTCCAACTTATGGAATGGTTTCTTATTAGAGCATACATGTAAAACTAGCATGTCTATATTACATGGAAATAACAAGGCATTCACGCTGACAAACAGACATAAAGCTTCTTTTTTTTACTATCACTGTCGTTTCTTACCAATGAATCACATGTACGAAAGAACAAAAAGGTTTTCTTTGTTGGTAAAGTTGAAAAGAATGTTGCACCCCTATGTCTTTCTGGTAAAGAATTGCATGATGTTGTATCAGAGTATGGTGACATTGTGTTTGGTCTCCAATTAGGCAAGCAAAAGTGTTTTTAGGGAGCTTCCTTATTGGAAGACCAATCTCCTCCACTATAACCTTGACGTCATATACATAAAAAAGAACGTGTTTGAGAATATTTTCAACACCTTCATAGATGTGAAGGGGAAGATAAAGGACAACATCATGACTAGATTGGATATAGCTTTGTTTTGTAACCGTAAAAAATATAGAGTTGGTTTTTGATGGGTCACGGGTCGCAAACCGAGAGCAACCTTCATGTTAGAGAAAAATACACAACTACTAGTCTACAAATGGATTAAGAGTCTGTGTTTTTCTAATGGACATGCCTTAAACATATCAAGGTTGGTTAATATGGAGAAATCCAGATTGTATGAAATGAAAAGTTATGACTGTCACATGTTTATGCAAACACTCATTCCGTTAGCTTATCATGATTTGTTTCCATAAGGGACATGAGATGTGTTGTAACCCAATTTTGGCTCATTGACTTTTAATTTAATTTTACAGGGTTTAAAATGTAAAATTAAAACATCATAGATTTATTTTGATAAAAAGTGTGATTTGTCTACTTGCGTGAAAACTAGGGACTACAATGTGCCTTTGCCATTCTATCCTTATCCTCAAGATAATCCTTACCTTCAAGATAATCCCTATCTTCTTCAAGATAATCCTTACCTTCAAGATAATCCTTACCTTCAAGCTAATCCTTATCTTTTTTAATATAATCCTTATCTTCTTCAAGATAAGCCTTACTTTGTTCAAAATAATCCTTATTTTATTCAAGATAATTTTTAAGATAATGATAGTTGTCTGCTTTTAAATTCGATTCTAATTCGAACTTCAATAAAAAGAATAAGTTTGATTAAAACTTTACTTCTTGTAAACGATGAGACTCTTGCATTATAAATACTGATCTCAGTATATTAAAAAAGGAAAAGAGAAAGAACGATTAGAGAGGACACAAAACAAAACCTCAGGAAAAAACCATTAACAAAAACCTAAAAAAAAAAAACATTTACAAAGAAGAGGGGATGCGGCAGAATCCTATACTAGCCGCAGGCTGCCCCCTCCCTTATCTTTTTCTTCTCCTCTTCCCTGGTCTCAGACCAGCCATTTCCCCCTCACGACTAGCCACCATAACAAGGTTACGTGGTGTAGATTTTCCTCCTCCAGCGGTGCAACTTCTTCATAAACCAGAACCGTAAGACTCCAGCATTCCGGCCCCAGCAGCTCTTCCACACCATTGAAGCAGCTGCATTGATCTCAACCTTCAAAAGCCACCATACAGGTTTTCATTTGGTGTTGCAGAATCCTCCTCGCAGGAAGGGACTCCACGAACAGATTGTTAGTCGCAGCTCCTTCCTCCTGGATCAGCAACAACAGCCCCAGCTAGCAACTGTATCAGTCCATAATCCCTTACCGCCATCTCCTCCCGAACCAGTCTCCTTCTTACCAAGCTTTGCCTTAAACACCAGCCCTCACTCCCCTTTCTCACCGTGAGCATGCATCAACCATCTCTTTTCAGTAGAGGTAGGGGAATCACGAACAACAAAAGGGGAAACCAGAAAACGAAGGCGGCCTAGAAGAGAATGAACTGGCAGGAAGAACTGAGAAAAAGGAAGGACATTAAAAGAAAGATAAAGACCACAAACGCAGACATCGGGAGATAAAAACTGCAGGGGAGCACAAAACACACGAACAAAAACAGAGATAACAGACGAGGAAGACGCCTCTTCCAGCTCCAGCAGCAGTACAATGCCCCCTCAGGCATCAACTGCTTTGTCTCCACTTACACCAGCTCCTCCATTCCCTGAACAACAGATAAAAAAGGAAAACACAAAAGGGAGCATGCAGTAGAGACAAAAGCAGAGAAGGAGAGGAGTTAGCTTTGGCCAATCAACACATCTTCGCCATTGTCTTCGTCATCAAGCTCCAGCACCAGGCGGACATTGAGAGAGACGAGGAGAACAAGAGAAGCAAAAAAAGACTAGGAGCAGGGAAAGCAAGAAAGAGGCAGGCTGATCAGCAACCTCGCGCCTTCGCCATTACCATCGTCTTGGACTTCGTCTCCGCGCATCAGGTAAGTTCCTTCGTTCTTCTCTGTTGCCTTATATTTCATTTGCTTTGCTACAGTAGCATGTGAATTATAATTCACATGCTACTATAGCAGTGAATTTTACTTTTACAATTCCTTTGTTTCTGTGAGTTATAATATTTCATTTGCGTGCATGACAGCGCACGCCTGCTATTTGGTACTGGTTTGAGCCGGTGGCTAGTTTCAGCCTAGCTTAAAAAAAAAATAAAAAAATAAAAAGTAGAAAAAAATAAAAAATATTCAAGGTACAAAAAAAATTGGGTTTTTTTGACTAATTTTTTATTTTTATTCTCTTCTTCAATATTTAAAATGATTTTTTAAACAAACTATAAGGTTATAATTCATTTTTTATTTCACCCCCTTTTATTTTATTTTCTTTTAAATTTAGTTTTCATTTTGTTATAACTATTTTTTTATTTAAATGCATAAAAATAAATTATTTTTATTTATCTG
>NW_011499991.1:362643-364963 GCF_000495115.2 Populus euphratica | reverse complement strand
AAAAGCTAAACAGATCTCCTCTCGGCATTGCAATGAATATCGGATTTGAATTTGACCACACATTTAAAGAATAGCGATTGTTATATCACCCCCACAAAAGGCAAATCCATACCCAATATGTTGTATTCATCTTCATGCATGTTTCAACATACAATTATGACCTGTCATAATACTGCACTCCAGGTGAAATATAGGTCCCCTATTGAAACACATTTATAACACTTGATTGCGAAAAAAAAAGATAAATGGAAAACGAAGAAAAAGCCTAGTTGGAAGCCCAACATCGAAAAGAGACGGAAAATCTTAGAGAAGAAGTCACAAAGCTTACTAGCCTACTCGAACAGACCTTGAGATCTAAACCAGAAGAAGCAAAATCTACAGCTTAGCCTGAACCTATGCTCGAAAATCCACAAAATCTAGGGGCAAATCAGGTGTCTCAACAGGCTATGTATTCCCAATTTCCTTAACTAGCATATCCTATAAGAATGTCATGTACCATTGACCTTACAATAAAGGAATCTCAAAAGAACAAGATAGTAAAAGAAGATGGCCTGGATAAATGGGCTGCCCTGGAACAAAGGCTGCGGGCATTTGAGGGAACTAGCCTACATGACCATATAAAAGCTGCTAAAATGTGTTTGGTACCTAACGTAGTCATTCCTAAAAAGTTTAGGGTGCTAGAATTCATCAAATATACAGGAACTCAATACCTTGTAACTCATCTCAAGGCATACTACAACAAAATGGTTGAGGTAGTCTATGACGATAAACTGTTGATTCACTTCTTTCAAGACAATTTGAGTGACATTGCCTTTACTTGATATATGTGGTTGGATAATACCAAGGTTAAAAGAAGGAAGGATTTAGTTGATACCTTCATGAGGCAATATAAGTTCAATATAGACGTGGGCCCTGATCGGTTAAGCTTGCAAGCTATAGAGAAGGACAACAAGGAGGCCATAAGGGAATATGCCCACAGATGAAGGGAGGTAGTTGTACAAGTTAACCTTTCTATATTGAAAAAAGAGATGATCAATTTATTTTTCAACAGCTTTAAAGCTCCGTACTTTGAATACTTGGTTAGAAGCTTTACACAACATTTCACTGACCTGGTTGTTATAGCTAAGAAGATTGAACAAGCCATTGGGTTAGGTAAGATTGCTAACCCGACTGAGAAGAACGGGTTCATTGAAGGTGGTTTCCAAGGCACATATCATTCCTATAGCTAATTGTCTCACACCGACTCCTAGAAATCTACTATCTTGAAGATAAAGCTATGATGATATTAGGTCAAGAATGATCTACAAATGACTTTAATTAATTGTTGAAAAGATACCCTTGTCAAGGAGAATGAATGATTGAAAAATTCTAGAAATTCCAATCAATGATCACTAAATGTTTAGCCCCTTTATTTGTTATCATGCTAGTGTTTATAGCCCAAGATGTTGGTATAAATTCTTTGTTGTTAAACTTCTTTTCCAAAGTTTCAATAAAATAAAGAGTTTGTCATTCAATCATGTTCACGACCAAGCATTATTCCTTTTCTTGAGATAGTTTTCTTATAAGAACTCACGAATACACTTTAAAAGCCTCGCATGATCTCATAAATGCAGCTCATCTCTTTTATGAAAATCAGTTTCCCTATTAGAGTTTTGAAAATTTGATCTGGCATTTTGATTTAAAAAAATAATTTGATGTTTATCCAAAACTGATATTTTTTGGCGTTCTGCTTATAGAATGACAAGTGAATCAAGCAACTCCATCATTGAGGTGACTAAATTATATATAAAAAAAGAAATGAATAAACACCCTTACCTCATGACTCTTGAATCATGTGTTTTTAAACGTATGAATAATGGTATGTAGTGAACTCATTGCTTATGACCCTTGAAATGCATTTTTGCAAAGACCAAACCATCACACTAGATGAGGTCAAAGTTTATTGATCATAACTGCTTGCGCTTGAAATGAGAAAAGGTCATCTTTGTTATTCCTTTCATGCTCTAAAATAAGTACATCCCTTGCAAACCCTTTTTGAGCCTGAATAATTTTTTCTTTCATAAAAAAAATCCCGACTAGGATCACACCCCACACTAGGGGCAAGTGAAATTTCAATGATCAAGAAAGATGATAAAGCTGTGAGAAAAAAAAAGAAAGCCCAAGAAACTCAAATGCTAGGGGGCATGCCCAAATCACAAGAAAAAGTGATAACCAAGATAAAGTGAGTATGCTCTAGCAAAGCAATGAAAAAGAAAAAAAGAAGGAGCAAATCAAAGAAGACCCGCAAAAGAAAATATGAATGACATCAATAGTCAAACTG
>NW_011499991.1:359771-362276 GCF_000495115.2 Populus euphratica | reverse complement strand
AAGAAGTAATGAGTGGTCCTCTCAAATTATTTGACGAATAAGAAAATCTTTAGCAAGTAAATGGGTTACGATGGGCACCACAAATACTGAGTTGTGCAAACAAATTTGGAAATAGACTTACATGGGCCAACTCGAGTGGGCTAGAAAGCTAAACGACAAAGATGACTCAAATCAAATAGCAAGATCTCACCAACCAAGCAACGAGAAGATTAAGAAGAAATGGGGGCCTATATTTCAAATCAGGTAAAGATGCATGCATATCATTTAAACTTTAAGACATTGGACAATGAGTTTTGTAAATTTTATTAGAGATAATTCTAACGAAATCCATCAAGTAGAAGGCCAACTGGAAATGGTGAACATTGAAATTGCTTTTGAAAAATTTTCACTTTTAAGAATTTTTCAACCTCGGCAGGCCACCTATGAGATTTAGGCCACCTGAAAAATCTCTCTATTTTTCCACCACCTTTCAGTTTCCACTCTTGAGGTAGTGCATTTCCTATCTTACCTCCTTTTGAGTTCTTTTCGAGCGCACTTTCGAGCCCTCGATCATCAAAGGTAGTGCATTTCCTATCCTACCTTCATTCGAGCGCGCCTTCGAGCTCTCGTCTTATCTCTATTTGAGCGTGCCTTTAAGTCCTCGTTTTATCTCCATTCAAGTACGCCTTCGAGCCCCCGTCTTATCTCTATTCGAGCGCGCCTTCGAGCCCTCGACCATCAAAGGTAGTGCATTTCCTATCCTACCTTTTTTTAAGTGCGTCTTCGAGCCCTTATTTCCTTCGAGTTTTCATCTATTGAATAGTGCGCCTTCGAGCCCTATCTTGTCTTTTTAATCTATATATATATATATATAATAAAAAAATCCTTGTATTTTTCCACTGGGTAGGTAACCCATTACAATATACCATCTGGGCAGGTAACCCATTACAATATACCATCTAGGCAGATCACCCATTACAATGTGACCATTTAGGATCTAGGTAGGTAACCCATTACAATATACCAACTGGGCAAGTGACCCATTACAATGTGATCAACTAGGCCGGTAACCCATTGTAATATATCATCTATACTGGGCAGGTAACCCATTATAATATATCATCTGGCCAGGTGACCCATTACAATATGACCATCTAGGTAGGTAACCCATTACAATATACCATCACAAAAAAAAAAATCTTTGTATTTTTATTCTTCATCGGGCAGGTCACCTGGAACAATTAGACCACTCGTGAAATTCTTTGCATTTCTTTTATCATCGGGTCGGATGCCCAAAACAATTTGATCTATTTAAAAAAAACAAAAAAAAAGAGAATTTTCACAATTATTCTTCTTTACAAAACTTACTATACAAAGTCAAAAGAAAATAAATTTTCTAATGCCTTTACACCGTCAACATTGTAAAGAGGGGGCAACTGTTGTAACCCAATTTTAGCTCATTGGCTTTTAATTTAATTTTACAGGGTTTAAAATGTAAAATTAAAACATCATAGATTTATTTTGATGAAAAGTGTGATTTGTCTACTTGCGTGAAAATTAGGGACTACAATGTGTCTTTGCCATTCTATCCTTATCCTCAAGATAATCCTTATCTTTTTTAAGATAATCCTTACCTTCAAGAAAATCCCTATCTTCTTCAAGATAATCCTTACCTTCAAGCTAATCCTTACCTTTTTCAAGATAAGTCTTACCTTGTTCAAAATAATCCTTATCTTATTCTAGATAATTCTCAAGATAATGATAGTTGTCTGCTTTCGAATTCGATTCTAATTCGAACTTCAAAAAAGAGAATGAGTTTGATTGAGACTTTACTTTTCGCAAGTGATGGGACTCTTGCATTATAAATACTGATCTCAGTATATGAAAAAGGGGAGAGAGAGAGAACAATTAGAGAGGACACAAAAAAAAACCCCAGGAAAAAGCCATTACCAAAAACCTAAAAAATAAAAAAAAAAGGGAAAGAAAAAAAAGAGGGTTTTCACAATTATTCTTCTTCACAAAACTTACTATACAAAGTCAAAAGAAAATAAATTTTATGCCATAAAGGACATGAGATGCACTCACGAAGATCAATTATTTCTTTAGAGATATATGCTATAGCAAGTTGAATGTTGATCACATTAAGAGGCTTAAAACAAATATTATCGAGACAATACACAATCTTGAGATGATATTCCCTTCATCATTTTTTGACTCAATGGAGCACCTCCCCATACATTTACCATTCGATGCAAATGTTAGAGGACTGGTCTAGTATAGATGGATGTATCCATTCGAATGATGAGATATTATAGTTGCAATGTAATTCATATAAAAGAATTTTCTTTGTTTTTTTAATTAAAAATATATGATTACATTTACCATTTGAAGCAAAAGTTAGAGGACCGGTCTAGTTTATTAGTACTTAAAAGTGCATTTTTATCATGGTTTTATATCATCATTTTGCACTTGAAGTATCAATAACTCCTTAACTAAAGCATATTTTATAATAATATATCTAATAAT
>NW_011499991.1:355111-358700 GCF_000495115.2 Populus euphratica | reverse complement strand
CACTCCTGCACTTGGGAGAAGACATCAATTTTTTAGTCGTGTCACTAGTATAGATGGATGTATCCATTCGAATGATGAGATATTATAGTTACAATGTAATTCATATAAAAGAATTTTCTTTGTTTTTTTAATTGAAAATATATGATTAATTCCATAGATGTACTTGTTCAATTTTAAGAAAAAGGTTAAGAACAAGGTGCATGTTGAGGCTGCGATATAAAAGGCCTATATTGTTTAGGAAATCTAAATATTTTTCTCGTATTATTTTGAATATTATTTGAGAACGAGAATCAATCATGTTCCACGACATAATGATAGTGGTGAAGTGCCTTCCAGTAGAAACTTGTTAATATTCTATAATCTTGGACGACCCACACCTAAAAATATCATAAGGGGAAGATATTTGTCTGAAATAGAGTGCAAACATGGACATAATTATGTTATATTTAACTGTGATGAGCTAAGACCTTTTATTCATTAAATATATGTACTACTTAAACTTGTAAGTCATAAACTAATATAATTTATATATGTACTATTAAGAATGTACTGTTAAGAATTCAACTCCATTGCGTTAACATCAATAATATCAATATGTACTATTAAGAATGTACTATTTATATATTGTAATCTTATAAACTCATATAATTTGGAACAACCTTATAGGCAACATCGATAATATTTACTGTTCAATAACTCATGGTTGACTGAATCCTCATTATGGTCTCATTGAAATCAACTCAAAAGCTAGACTTCGTAACATAAATGATGTCTTTGTTTCGCAAAGCAATGCCACCAAGTTTATTACACATACACCCCTTCCTTTAGAAAGGACCGATCAAAAGTTGATTGGTTATCCGTTTTAAAAACAAAACTGAGGGGTCATGTCGAGGTTGTTCAGGATGAGAATGAAGACACAAATGTGCAAGATAAAGTCTTTCAAGTTAGTGAGTTTGTTGAACCATATCGAGTTTTCATGTTTTCGATGATAGTTTTGTTGATGTTAACATAAAAGAGTTGAATGTTGTTCTGAGCTCTAGCGGACAAACAAATGTCGATGAAAATGATGATGATGATATCCATATTAAAGATTGTGATGGAGCTGATGAATGTTCAATTGATGATAAAGAAGAAGAAAATTTTGACTAACTATCAGAATCAAGGAAAGTGTAAAGAAGTTTTTTATAATGTAATATTATGAATGATATTTTGTAATACAAAATATTTATTTTATAATGGTTAGTTGTTTTTATTGTTTTTTACAAGTATTTTGTAATTTAAGTGTTTGCAGGAGGGTAAATAGACAATACAAACATAATCTACAGACAGAAACCATCCATCAGTATTTTACCGAGAGTTGCCAAATATTTTCTGGAAATGCCACAATCACCTACGTCTATACCGATGACGACTATATCCGTTGGCATTTTCTAGAGAGTTGAAAAATATTTACTAGAAATGCCACAATCACCAACATCTCTACGGATACATATAGTCTGTTAGTATTTTATTGAGAGTTGAAAAATATTTACTACAAATACCATAATCACCGACATCTATACCAATGGATACAATCCATCGGCATTTGTCTGTAGTTCACAATTATCGACAGACTCACTGACAAACGGTGTGAATTCTAAAGGGTAAGTATTAATGCATCTCTGACCACGTGCACTTGCCGACGGACTGTGAAAATTATGGAGGGTAATTAAAAAAATTTGGTGCAAAATTCAAAATTTACCAACAGACTTTTGAAAAGTCACCGGTGGAATAATTAAAAATAATATTATTTAATATTTTGTTGGTAATTTCATCGGTAAAACTATGTTATAAATCCTAGAGATGGCCCCTTCAGTTCATTTTTTCTCTACTTCGTTTCACGGCTCTCGTTTTGGTTTTTTTTTTCTCTCATTTGCTTCAATTTTTTTTTTTGCTTGTAATCTATAGTTCTACCTTCAGCAAATTAAAAGGTATGTATTTCCATTTAATATGCTTAATGATTTTGTTTTTTTTTTTATTTTTTAATTTAGTTATTGTTTTTTTGTTGTGTTTTTTGTTTTGGCATATTTTTATAATATAGATAAAGTCTTGAAATAAATACATTATTAAGGTAAGCATTTTTCATCCCTAAAGTCTGTAGTTTTTTTTTTAAAGTTGTTTAATATATTTTATTGTTTGTATCGCAATAATAATTAAATAATTTGTTGAATTTTAATTGTTATTGTTGAATTTACCTTGTAATTAGTAATTGAATATATAGGAATAAATTTAATTATTTTATCTCAATTTTACTCTATTATTGTATGATATGTGTTTAATTATTTTCATTAATTTTAATTGTTATTTATAAAGATGTTAGGTTGTATATAAGATTTTTGAATGGGGTCAATTGGTTATGGCTGTTATCAATATTTGCAGGTTCAAAAACTTTGGGTAGTCTCCAATATATGGGAGGTGCTGCTGAATTTTTTTTAATAACCAAATTTAATTATGTAATTATTCGTATAAAAATATGTAGATGCATAAAACAAAATTAACAGTTCGTCACTCACATATAATAATAGCTAGTTCTTCTAACAGTATGGATGACAGGTTCTTAGGTGCCGATCAACAAAATTAACATTAACTTGTGATTTTGACTCTTTCAGCGCAGTTTCACAGCGTAGAGGTGGTGTGCCTTCACAACGCAATCAATTTTCCTATAAGTATGAGGCACATTAGAAGGACAACCTTCCAATGTAAGTTTGTTTTGGTTTTAGTTTTTTTTTAATTATAACATAATTTGTGAACAACTAATCAATATTTTATTAATTTAATATTTTTTTAGGTTTACAAACATTGAGGTTGCCCGAGTAATATCATCGGTATTTAAATCATCAATAGAGATTTCATTATTTTAATGAAGTTAGGTTTCTATACATCTTGAATGAAGACCTTATATCAATGCATGGTTTCGAAGATTTCAGGTTGGTGTTAATTTCTAATTTCCAACTTATTTTAATAAATTATTATTATAATTATGACACGATCAAAAGATTGATATCTTCTCCCAAGTGCAGGAGTGTCGAAGTAATAAGTAACCCAGTAAGACTAGGGTCGAACCATAAGGAAGTTAATTGTATAAATTATAGATAACAATAATACAACAATAACAACAACAACAATAGTAACAATAATAACAATAACAATAATAGTAATAGTAATTGTAATAGTAGTTGTAATAGTAGTTGTAATAATAATAATAATAATAAAAATAAAGAATAAGAAGAAGAAGAAGTTGACGAGAACTTTAAGATGAAAGATTAACGTAAAGATTAAACAATGATATCAATAAATGTCAAGGTTAGAGGATTCACTAATGGTATGTCAAACAAGTATAGTATAAACTCTTATTATTCAATTGAAAACCACACACAAATAAGATTCTAATTAGATTATAAATTGTTAACATGATTACATTAGTTATCTTATTTAATTAATGCTAATACTTGTAAATATTGTCAGACATTCATGATTATAACTTATGTTAACAATAAATCAAGTTGCTTTCATAACATAGGTGTCGGTTATACCATACAGTATGGGCTAT
>NW_011499991.1:347010-354817 GCF_000495115.2 Populus euphratica | reverse complement strand
AAGATGCCTAAATGCATGGTAAATACCTCCTTTTATAGGCCAAAATTAGAAACTATTGATTTGATGACTAATTGATGAGTGGGTGGCCAACTCTTAACTTGATGATAATCCTTATCTTCTCTTGTCTGCCCAAAACGTCATTGATAATGTCAGAATTGGAACCACTTAAAAACATGAAAGTTCTAGGAAATTATCTCATCTTTCTAGGAAAAAAAATTAAGGTCATTTAGACTTCTATAACTCCAGATATAGGCCAAATACTGAACAGTGTTTGGGCTGCAGGACAGATTCAAATTTCTTCGTTGTTGCTACAATTTGGACTTAAAAATGGCCTTTTTAAATTTAGGCTCTGCATGAAAGTTGTAGGCTTATGTCTTACCTCTCCATCCATATAAAGTAGACATAAATCCAAGATGTATAGCTCCAGATATTACCCAATTACTAAACAGTGTTCCGATTTGGACTGCAACAACATCTCTTTTCTAACTTTGGTCATCTCTTTGTCCTTTCAATTTCAGTTCTTAAACTCATCAATCAATCTTTTTATTTATGTGATAGGCCTATATTTAAAATGAACATTTACCATAAATTAAAAGCATCTTATATTATTAGATATGTTAGTATAAAACATGTTTTAGTTAATGAGTTATTGATACTTCAAATGCAAAATGATAATATAAAACCTTAATAAAAAAATACATTTTTAAGTACTAATCAAATTGTAAATAAATTTTTATTTTTATTTTAAATAAATTATTCATACACAGTACAAATTCTAGTGGGACAGCGCGCATGACAATGTTGCGAGGAGGGTGTGAGAAAATCATACGGCAACTAGGTAATATCGAAAACAATACGATATTTTTTTAAAAAAATTATATGTTTTAAAATCTAATTTATCACTATGGAAGAAGTTTGCGTGATTTTTCTTATGAATCATAAAAAAAGCAAAAAAATACGCGAGAGATAACGGTCTACAAGGCTAGAATGACATGGTGGTTTCTAGGGGTTTCAAACCACCGTACATCCCGGGGGATATATGGCTGTAATATATTGAGCACGTGATGTCTAAGTAGTTCATATGACGCTCACAATCCGATGCTGAAACGGATTCATGGTTTGGTGACCACGCACATCGGCAACTCTGTTTTGTTTGCTGCACATGCAAAACGGATGATAAGATTAATTTAAATAAAATATATCATTAATTAATTTGTTGTTACTTAATTAATTTTTTTCTTACAAGCTACGTCTCTTGGATGTGAGTCGAGCACAATGGAGCTCTTTGTAGAGAGGCACGAGCAAAGTGAAGACCGCCAAAAGGGGATGTAATAGTTCGTTGACAACCATGCTCAATACTCCATGGTATGTTCATTCAATCATTTTATTTAGTAAGTTATTATTTTTATTGAATTGAATATGATGATTTATTTTTTTCATTTTCAAGAGACCTATAATAGCCAGTTCAGGGAGAGATATAAGAATGATCCTTCAACCCATTTGGATTTCGATTCGGATTTATGGATGGAGGTAGAATCATCTGGTGAACTCGATAAAAATTAGGCGTACAGGCTCTCCAACACTATGGCTGAGAACTTGCGGGCGGCTTGTAGTGCCTCAGTCATTGGGAGCTTCCAATCAGTATCGAGCACCCAATCTAAAAAGCTCATGGCCTTGCAATAATACACGACTCATCTCACCAAAAAATATGAGCAACTCTTGATGAATTATGAACAACTTCGCCAAATGGTCTTGGACATGAGATAAAATATGGGTGATACATATGCACCTCTTTTTTGGCTATTTGATCTTGGGAACAACTAGCCTCCACCACCTCCTCCTCTTCCTCCAACTCGCCATTGTTCTAGTTTAATTTTTTTTTATGGAAACACATTAAATTTGTAATGAATATAAAACTTTATTTTTATATTTTTAATGTTTCATATAATTTTATTTGCATAATTGGTTTTTTTACTATTAATTTATATTATTTATTCTAAATGTTTTTCTAAAAAAATTAAAGAACACCACCAACGGATTTATAGAAGAAATATTTCCATCAGTATTTAGCAGAGAGTTGAAAAATATTTACTGGAAATACCACAATCACCGACATCTCTATAGACAGAAAAGATTTCGTTGGCATTTTACGAGAGTTGCAAAAAAATTACTGAAAATGCCATATTCACTAATGGTTATACAGACGGATATCGTTCGTCGACATTTTACTGAGAATTGAAAAATATTTACTACATATGCTATTATTATTAACAAAATATATTCGTCGATATATTTCTTACAGGATTATTTTTTTTAGCATATTTTTTTTGTCTATAAAACCATCAGTATTTTATTTTTTTACCAACAGAATCAATGATAAAAGGTGGATTTACTAGACATCTCTATAGACAGAAAAGATTTCGTTGGCATTTTACGAGAGTTGCAAAAAAATTACTGAAAATGCCATATTCACTAATGGTTATACAGACGGATATCGTTCGTCGACATTTTACTGAGAATTGAAAAATATTTACTACATATGCTATTATTATTAACAAAATATATTCGTCGATATATTTCTTACAGGATTATTTTTTTTAGCATATTTTTTTTGTCTATAAAACCATCAGTATTTTATTTTTTTACCAACAGAATCAATGATAAAGGGTGGATTTACTGATGAATGCTATGCTGATGAATGCTATGCTGACGGACAATTTTTATTGGTGAATTAATCGATAAAAAATTTATTGATGAAGTGGCAATCTTACACCAATGTATTTGATCCATCAGTAAAAACTGTTAAATATTATAATGATCTTTTGCCGATAACAACAATGATCTACCTATGCTTTTATCATTGAAGGGTAAGCTAACTTGCTGGAACTAAAAAATTAATGACTTTATCGTAGACTAGGGCCCAACCTTCAAGCCCATGCAATAAAATAGGAGCTCATCACGAGAGAAACCTCTGTCCTCTAATAATTTCTTTTATTCTTGATCAGTTCTCTCCTTCCCAGGTGTGGAGTACTGTGCAAACATCACTAAATCCATTACCATTGTTATTATTATATTATTTTCTACCATCAAAGATTGTGGTGTAGCAATATAGGAGAATGTGCTTCTAACTCATTAAGTTAGAAGTTCAATTCTCACCATCGAAAATGTTCTTTTTCTTCGTGTAATATTGTATATTGATTGTTGATAGATTCAAAGAGTCTGGTTCTTAGAATCGATCCAAGGCTAGGGGAAATCCGCGCTGACCTAGCTCTGTGATTGCTGGATCGAGTCTTAGTTACGTTATAAAGACTAATCCAAAACGTCTTTACTATAAAACATATATATAATCATCTAGTTTCTATAGATTACAACCACGAGCGACAAGCATAATCAATAATATATTATAAATCTATAAGAATCTATGCATACAGTTTAGTGAAAGGCGCTACACGGGTCGGATTATAGCCTAATATTATTATTGACTGCTGAATCGCAGACGTAATTTACTTATTGAATATATTATTATTGGAAGTGTTTTAAGTGTTTGAGTGTTTGAGTGAAGAAAGAAAGTAGAAAGAGAATTAAACCAGCGAATGATTATTACAGTTTTATTGAAAATGAAAGGAATAGATTGCCTAACGTTCATAGCAATCTTTACATATATATCGAAACAAGAAAAACTGAAATGTTAACTTATAGCAACATATCATGCCATGGAAGGATAGCTCTTTATTACTGCAGAAAAATCATAAAAGTAAAAACAGAGTCTTTGACAGCAACTTGAAGCAAACTTCAACAATTATGACTATAACAAATTTATATTTCACTCTGGATAAGCCTCGATAATAGATTCCAAAGCTGGAATCTTGATGATTTTATAGCGAGGGAAGCCTCCTTCCTCTAATAATTTCTTCCATTCTTGCTCAGTTCTCTCCTTCCCACCCGTGGTCACTGCAAACATCGCTAAATCCATTGCCATTCTTATATCATCAAGTTGATCACAATGATCATCTGTTTGTAGAACTATATCAGCTATGATAAGCTTTCCAGTTTTTTCAGGTATTGCTCTCTTGCAATTTCTCAAAATTTCAACGCATGATTCATCGGTCCAATCATGCAATATCCGCTGCAAAAATACAAAAAAGAAAAAAAGAAAGAATAAGCATATGTAAAAACTCATGCTCAAGAAAAGGATATCTATCGTTGTTTTTCTGATGAATTATCTATCGTTATATTAATTTGAGCCCCCATAAAATTTCTAACAGGGCACTGACCTTGATGAAAATTGCATCAGCATTAGGAATAGCGTCAAACATATTTCCTGCAACATGGGAAACTCCTTCATATTTTGGTGCTGTTGCTACAACATGTGGCAGATCTAAGTTTATTCCTTCAATGTGTGGGTAGGCCCTGACAATCTCTGCTACATGTCCTCCAATACCACCAGCAACATCCACCAATGATCTAATATTGTTGAAACCATCTTTGTATTGTGATAAAATTTCCCTCATCACGATCTTTGATGTGCATGCCATGGCCTCATTGAAAATCCTGTTGACCTCAGGATTTCGAGACGCAAGATCCCACACTTCACATCCATGAGCCTTCGAGAAAGCGGTGCCACCTTCTTTGATACATTGGCTCAAGCAATGCCACGGTGCTAGGAGCCATGGATTGAGTTGCATGATTACTACAGGAGCGAGGCTTTGTTCAGAGTCATGTATTAGCAATCTTGATTTTTGATTCAGCCCAAAGAGTGTTTCTCCTCCATCTGATGGGGGGTGTGCAGTAAAAAATTCTTTTCTGACCAAATATCTCATGATACGAGCAAGAGAAGAAATGCCCGAGCTAGGTGAGTTAATACCTGAAATCATGAGGGATACAAGAAAAAAAATCTGTATCTTGCAACATAAGCGATGGTAATTTTCATTTCATAAGATGTAATTAACCAATATAACTTGCTTATTTTTTAGATTTTCTGCTAAGTTGAGGCTTCAGAATATTGCTCAAGTGGCACCTAGTTTAAGCTATTTTTGAGCATCTTCAAAATATGAAATTCATATCCTTGCAATGTTTAACATCTCATTCTAACATATGAAAACATATCATAAAACATATATACAAAGAGAGTAAACTATAGTATACATTTGAAACATTTATATGAAGTCCTAGGATAATTTAAGGAAAAATTACATAATTTTATCGATTATGTATTTAAAATAAAAGATTTCGGTTATAACGGAGAGATCCGGATTTGAATTTCTTTGAAAAGGGAGAATAAAATTTTCACTTGGGCTACATTTTAATGGTCAAAATAAAACGTCTAAATGTAAAACTACTTGACCAATATTTTATGAACTCTTAAAACCTATTATAATTAAATTTACCAAAATGACTTTGTAGTTTTCAACAGTAGAATGATATGCATAGTAATCCTTGTAATTTAATTGCTATATTTACGTAAACAGAGAAAAGGATTAACGGAAGAGTTGAAACCTGCAGCTATTTGGGACAGAGAGATTGGACGACCGTGAGAATTTATAATATCTGCCAGTCGAAGCTCGACCGCACACTTCAAAGCCATAGAATCAGCAAAACCAAGCACGAGTTGCGATATTTCAACTTGGCTTTTTAACATTGCCTCTGCCTCTTGAGATGCCATTCTCAGTTTCTGTTTTTCCCAACAAGCCTAAGTACACCCTCTAAAAAGTATGTGAGATAATAGAATGGATACAAATTTTATAGACTAACGGTATCTATGTTATATAGAAAATTATATGGACATTAATTTTCAACTTGTACAGTTGTCCTCCGATATATCAAGTTTTTTGGCTTTAGAATAATATCAATTACGAGTTTAATTGAATATCAGGAGTTGAATTACGCTGCCGAAAATTTGTGATTACAGGCTATTTGTTGCCTAACGGTATCTAATTTATTTATAAAATTAATGTTGGATGTTGAGAAGTTGCTAACTATATGTAGCAAATTTGTCGATCTTTTTCAAACAACCATAATTTTTATATTGTAGTAGGTAGTAATTAATTACTATTTATTAGGTTGTACATGGGTTGTTGCCAAAACCCTCATATTTCTTCTATAAATAAAGACGTGAGAGTGAGAGGTAAGCATAATGTGTGCAGTGTATATATATCTTGTGATGCCATTCTCAATTTCTGTTTTTTCCAACAAGCCTAAATTCACCCTCCAAAAGTTTGGGAGATAATAGTATAATTTAATTTTTTTGGTTATATGTTTTTTATAGATTAGTATAATTTTAGTCTTTCTACTTTTTTCACAATCCAAGTTTTTCATAGGAGCTTCTTCAGGTATGGTTTTAATATATAGAAAAACAAAGTGAAAGAAAGGAAATTTAGGACGAGACAAGGGGAAGGAAGAAACTATGGCAATTGTAGCAAGTAGGGCTATATTGTTTGGTGTGAAATTAAGGGGAGGGAGTATGGGTTTTATATAGAACAAAAAATATAAAATAAAAAATCAAAGTGACCGCCTGTAACCCACTATACACATACAAAAACACGCAACATGTTAAAGAAAATAGTGTAAACAAAAGGATAAATTGCATGTCTCTAAAAAATTATATTTCGCACATGTGTGTGTCTATATATATATATATATAGACAATTTATGGAGTAAAGTGCACTACTTTTTTATTTAGCACATGTATGTATATTTCAAACAAATATTTTCATGCTTTGTGCTTTGCGCTTGCTGTCTCAAGTTGCTTTGATTTGATTTAGTTAATTAAAATAAAGCATCCCTGCCTTGGTGGGAGCTCTTTCACTTTGCATTTCTCCTCCTCAAGCAATGGGTCTTTTTCCATGGGGTTGACTAGATTAATTAATTAAATGAACAGGAAATTTTTTTATCATTGAGACAGTCATTAATGGTCCCAAAAAAGCTATATATATATATATTACTTCAAGGTATAGTTACATGTGCTAAACAAAAAAAATAGTGCATCTTACCTTGAAGCAAATATTTTTTATAAAATTTATGGAACTTGTAGCGGCAACATGGCAGACAAGCTGCCGAGGCCGGCTAGGATATTCATGCATGCATGTATCATTAATGGTGTGTGTATAAACCCCCTACATGATTGTGATCAGATTTACGATTAATCATTAATTAAGGAGGGTCCATCAACAACTATATATTGACTAATTCCACCAAAAGTGAAAAATTATGACTTAAAACAATTATATTGCGCAAAAATAATTTAATAAGATTGAATCAAAATTAAATTAGTATCCACAATCTTAAAGAAAATGGATTGTACCTTGGAGTTCAATTAAGAAAAATATATATAGCGGTAACTGATGGTTAGGGGACCTGTTTTGACAAGCCTAATGATGGGAAGTTTGTTCAGGCAGGAATACGGGAGGAAGGTGCTGGCTGTGGGTTACAGTTAGAGATTACAGAAACATGTGCAATTTCAAGAAAGAGAAAAGACTGTTCATGAATACGGACATGACAAGTGATGTAGATAAGTATGGGCGAAGAAAAGTGCACAATAAACTATAATCAGGTGTTTGATGGGTGAAGAAAAGAAAAACACAAACATCCAGAAATATGAACCTAAAATTATAATAAGGTGTTTGATGGAATAGACATTCCAACAAAAATTTATTTTATGAGATCGGTGTGCTAGCATACAATTAATAAAAAAAACTATGGTTTTAATTGTATAATTCTAGAATATTAAAAGTGTATAGTATCCAGGTAACATAAGATCAGTTTCAATAATACGAGGATGACAATACTCAACAATATCATTCTACTTATA
>NW_011499991.1:343665-345346 GCF_000495115.2 Populus euphratica | reverse complement strand
GTTTTGGGGTCAAATTATAATTTTTAAAAGTTTATTTGGTCAAATCAGGGGTTTAATTATATAAATATTGTGGTTTGATGGCCAATCAGGGGCTTAATTGAAGAAATTTTAAACTAAGGACCAAGTTGGAAAAGGCACATAAATATAAGGGTTTCAATTGACTGAATTTAGTGCTAAATTACAGAAATTGAAAGTTTATTGATCAATTGAGGGTCAAATTGCATAAATCAGAGTTAAAAAGACGGCTAACTTTAGGGCCGACAATTAAATTTGGCAGAAATGTAATTACATTAATTTTAAAAATCAAAATTACAATTAAGGACTTGATTAAACAAATCATAAAGAATTGATTTGGAAATTGACAAGTTTTGGTTTCATTTCCTTTAAATGAAACAACACGTTTTAGATAAAATGGCATCGTTTCATCCACTGTTTAAAGAAAAAAAGAGAGCCTAAAACAGTACCATTTTGAATGGTACTGTGGGTCTTCTTCTTCATCTGAAAGCATAGATGCAGGGTAAGAAAAGGTTTTTCTCCCCTACTTTTTCATGCTCCCTCTCTTTCCCAAAACCCGAAAACAAACCTGACAAAGATCCCCACTTGGCTAAACTCTAAACTGTGGCCTACCACCAAATGAAAAAATAGAGGGGACAAGTCCCTTGGGCAGCTATGAGGTGGCTACCTAGTGTTTTTCTATGTATTTTGATTAATATCAGTTTGTATTTTTATATTGTAAAGATATGAATTCGGTATCAAAATACCCAGTTTTTGTCAAAACATTGCAAAAATTATATATATAAAAAAGTCTTATTTTCATTCATACAGCCAAGTCTCTAAAAAAAATCATATTGTATTTCCATACAAAGAAACTTTCAAAAAAACAAATTAGCATTCATTTTAGCTTTAATAACCAGTTTATTAAAGTCATAAGAACTAGGCCAACATTTCAAAAACTCTAAAAAAATAATTTTATTTTATTTTAATATTAAGGATTTCGCACTTATACATAAGGTGTATTCTCGATATTAAAAGGTTAATATATTATTGACATTAAAATGGTTAGGATTAACTCGACAAGATAGGAATATCCTTACCGAAGTAAACTTTTCTTAAACCATAGATGGATCAACAATTAGAAATACAATAATATATTAACATATATTAGACAATCAAATAATGCAACTTACCTTAGGTAGGGCGTATTTGTTCCTTTACCCATCCAGTCCTCGCGTCTAATCTTTAAAACCAGTTAGGGTTCCTAGTGACCAAATACTAGGTGGCGACTCTCATTCCTTTTTTCCACTAATAAAAAAAAAGAATTATTTATCTCCCCATGTTTGCCTGATACATTTTATGAGAGTGGATTATTCACTACGATTTCGTACACGTGCGATAGAATAACAACTCTACTAGAACCTTGTGGACTAAGCATTGTTTTTGTCTAACAATTATGTTGTTTGATTTGCGTGCTTTCTATTAATATGCTTATTTTATTTATTTTCTTATGCACTTTAATTTCTATATATATTTGGTCATGTATTGTATAGAATTGTTTCATGCATCATGCTTTAAGTTTTATAAAATACATACAAGTTTATAAGTTAGGTGGAGATTAACGATCTATCCTATAACTATTGATCACGGTTCAGAAACGTGAAACACTCAACTCATATTTAAGTGT
>NW_011499991.1:323072-343582 GCF_000495115.2 Populus euphratica | reverse complement strand
GTTTTATGGTGCCTGCCATTATTAATTGAATTGGAGAGGTTTGTTGCCCCGTAAACAATGAAAGCTAAAGTTGAAAGCATTTTAACTCTACATGTATAATTCATTATTCACTGCAGTAATATAAGTATGTTATTATCATTTTCAAAATAAGTCAAAGGCCTTGGAATTAAGGGTATTGAAGTCATTTATCACAATTCATTAGTTATTAAAGAATTGATGAAGTAATATAAGTATCTTTTTATTTTAAAAAAAAAAAAACAGTAAAATAACAAGTTTACCATTGAAATAAAGATATTAAACCTAGGGAACTTTTGGTCTTTTCACTCTATTTTTTTTATTATTAGGTTTATCGATGATAATTTGATCTCTTTCAAAGGTTAATTATTATTTAAATAAAAAAAGTTACCAATATATATGATACAAACACCAGATTGTCGGAGGTGCCGCACATTTTGGTATAGGTGTATGTGACATCTCCTAATACAAAAATGTTATTTCATCACGTTGTTGAAAGCATAATTGCATCATCTTCTTGTTGTTGCAGCATGTTTTGACGGTGGTAAGTTAATTTATCATTGATAAAGTTATTTTTATTTTTCTCTCTCTCTTCTCTCCTAAAAAATATATGTTGGTCCTTTAGTAAGGACAATCACCATAACACTACTCACATGCTACACAAACAATATCATAGTTCATTGAGATTTGCTAGAGATGCTGAATTTAAGGAAGTTAGTCAGCAACTTCTCAAGATCTAACATTAATTTTCTATATAAATTTGATACCGTTAGGCGACAAATAGCCTACAAGCATAAATTTTAGGCAGCGTATTTCACCTCCTAATCTTCAATTAACCTCACAGTTGATATTATTATAAACCTAAACAAACTTTAAATACATACCGAACGTTGAAAACTAATTATCTAGTTAATTTTCTATATAAACTTGATACCGTCAGGTAACAAACAGTATGCACCCAAAAAATGTTGGCAGCCTAATTCAACTTCTAATAATTAATTAAGTTCATATTATTCTAAATCTAAAAAAACTAAACTAAAAATATATTTGAATACTAGTTGAAACTTAATTTTCTTCCTCTTAGGAATCGGATAGTCTCCTAAACCTAACATGAAATTTATTTTGCAAGTGTTCGTGCTACTCAATTCCAACAATCCTAAACTTCCAATTCATCCATCAGTTTTAAAAACAACATGATCTCTATAAAGTTTCATGCGAAGTTCATCAAATAGTTTTTGGAGATTTGTAAGAGATGCCAAATTCAAGGAAGATAGTTAGCATTAATATACCGGAGGAGTGCATATAAATTTGATACTGTTAGGCAACAACTTAGCCTTCCTCTAATACATATATTTACATGATGCGAACATCTCAACATCTAACATTAATTTTCTACATAAATTTCATACGGTTAGGCAACAAATAGCCTGTACTCACCAAATTTAGGCAGCCTAATTCAAGTCCTGATATTCAATTAATGTAATAGTTGATTTTATTCTAAAGCTAAAAAAACTTAATACAGCGGAGTACATGTTGAAAAAAAAAATCAATTTTAGGAAGAAAAGTTGAAAATTAGATTTTTATTTACTCAATTAAATTTTATTGAAGGTTTACTTGAATTTATGAAAGGTTTAATTGCAAGAAATTTTGATTTTAAGTCAATTTGGGCTTTAATTGGAAGAAATTAAAATTCTAGGATCATATTATAATTTTTAAAGTTGATTTGGTCAAATCAGGGATTTAATTACATAAATATGGAGGTTTGATGGCCAATTAGGGACTTAATTGAAGAAACTTAAAATTAAGGACCAAGTTGGAAAAGGCATGTAAATATAAGGGTTGCAATTGACCAAATCTAGTGCCAAATTGTAGAAATTGAAAGTTTATGACCAATTGAGGGTTAAATTGCATAAATTAGAGGTCAAGGACTAAAGTTAAAAGGGCGGCCAACTTTAGAGCCGACAATTGAATTTGGTAGCAATTGAGGACTTGATTAAAAAAATCACAAATTAAGGACTGATTTGGAAATTGACAAGTTTTGACGCCATTTCCTTTAAATGAAACAACGTGTTTGAGATAAAACGGTGTCGTTTCAACCATTGTTAAAAAAAAAGCGCAAAACTGTACCATTTCGAATGACACTATGAGTCTTCTTTTTCCCATCGAAGCTTAGACATAGAGGAAGAAGAAGGTTTTCTCCCCTGCATTTTCCCGCTCCCTCTCTTTCTCAAAACTCTAAAACAAACCAACAAAGATCCCCTCTTGCCTAAACTCTGAACCATGGCCTACTTCCAGATGAAAAAACAGAGGGGATAAGTCCCTCGGGCGGCTTTGAGATGGTTGTCTAGTGTTTTTCTATCCATTTTGATTAATATTAGTTTGTATTTTTATACTATAAAGATATGAATTCGGTATTAAAATACCTAGTTTTTGTCAAAACATTGTAAAAATTATATATATAAAAAAGTCTTGTTTTTATTCATACAGCCAAGTCTCTAAAAAAAATCATATCGTATTTCCATACAAAGAATATTTAAAAAAAAAAAGTTTTAGCATGTTTTTTTACTTTAATAACTAGTTTATTAAAGTCATAAAAACTATGCCAATATTTCAAAAACTTCAAAAAACAATTTTTTTTCTTTTAATATTAAGGATTTCGCACTTATGCATGAGGTGTATTCTTGATATTAAAAGGATAGTTTTTTATTGACATTTTAGATTTAACTCGACAAGATAAATATTTTCTTACCGAAGAAAACTTTTCTTAAACCATAAATGGACCAACAATTAAAAATACAATAACATCTTAGCATATATCAGATAATCACACAATGCAGTTTACCTTCGGTAGGGCGTATTTGGAGTGCTAATACCTTTTATTTACGCAACTAGTCCTCGTGCCCGATCTCTAAGATCAGTTAGGATTCCTAGTGACCAAATACTAGTGGCAACTCCCATTCTTGTTTTCCACTAATAAAAAATAAGAATTCCTTGTCTTCCCATGTTTGCCCGATACATTTTATAAGAGTGGATGATTCGCTGCGACGCCGCACACATGCGACAGAACAATGACTCTGTTGGGACCTTATGAACTAAACATTGTTTTTGTCTGATAATTATGTTGTTTGGTTTGCATGCTTTCTGTTAATATCCTTATTGTATTTATTTTCTTATGCACTTTAATTTCTATACATATTTGATCATGCATTGTATAGAATTGATTTATGCATCACACTCTAAGTTTTGGGAAATACATATAAGCTTATAAGTTAGGTAGGGGATTAACGATCTGCCCTATGACTATTGGTCACTGTTCAAATATATGAAACAACCAACTTATATTTAAATATCTACTTGGTAATGGTAGGCATTTATACCTTAACTATTTCACGCAATTTTTATTGTTTATGGTGGCTGACATTATTAGTTGAATTGGAAAAGTTTGTTGCCCCATTAACAATAAAAGCTAAAGTTAAAAGCATTTTTACTCTACATATATAATTAATTATTCACTGTAGTCATGTAAGTATGTTTTTGTCATTTTCAAAAAAAGTCAAAGGCCTTGGTATTAAGGGTATTTAAGTCATTTCTCGTAACCCAATAGTTATTAAAGAATTGATTAAGAATATAAGTGTCTTTTTATTTTTTTAAAGACAGTAAAATAACAAGTTTAACATTAGAATAAAAAAAATTAAACTATGCATCTAGGAAACTTTTGATCTTTTCACTCTATTTTTTTTTTAATTACGAGGTTCATCAATGATAATTTAATCTCTTACTAAGGGTTAATTATTATTTAAATAAAAAAAGTTGCTGGAAAAATACACCAGCTTGTGAAAGATGTCCATACATTTTAGTAGGTGTGTGCTACATCTTCTAATGGAAAAATACTCTTCCACCGTGTTGTTGAAAGCATAATTGCATCATTTTCATGTTGTTACATCATGTTTGTGGTGGGCTAATTTGTCATTGACAAAGTTTTTTTTTTTTCTCTCCCTTCTTCCCTTAGAAATACATGTTGATTCTTTTGTAAATTTTTGTAAATCATAAAAATAACAATAATTTTTTATTCTTCCCACACCCAAATTCTGATATGGAAGGACAATCCTCGTAACACTACTCACGTGACACACGAACATTATCAAATAGTTCATTGAGATTTGCTAGAGATGCTGAATGTAAGGAAGTTAGTTAGCAACTTCTCAACATCTAATTAACATTAATTTTCTATATGAATTTGATACCGTTAGGCAACAAATAGCCTACAAGCATAAATTTTAGGCAGCGTATTTCACCTCCTAATCTTCAATCAACCTCACAGTTGATATTATTATAAACCTAAACAAACTTTATATACATTCCGAACGTTGAAAACTAACTATCTAGTTAATTTTCTATATAAACTTGATACCGTCAGGTAACAAAGAGTATGCACCCAAAAAATGTTGGCAGCCTAATTCAACTTCTAATAATTAATTAAGTTCATATTATTCTAAATCTAAAAAAACTAAACTAAAAATATATTTGAATACTAGTTGAAACTTAATTTTCTTCCTCTTAGGAATCGGATAGTCTCCTAAACCTAACATGAAATTTATTTTGCAAGTGTTCGTGCTACTCAATTCCAACAATCCTAAACTTCCAATTCATCCATCAGTTTTAAAAACAACATGATCTCTATAAAGTTTCATGCGAAGTTCATCAAATAGTTTTTGGAGATTTGTAAGAGATGCCAAATTCAAGGAAGATAGTTAGCATTAATATACCGGAGGAGTGCATATAAATTTGATACTGTTAGGCAACAACTTAGCCTTCCTCTAATACATATATTTACATGATGCGAACATCTCAACATCTAACATTAATTTTCTACATAAATTTCATACGGTTAGGCAACAAATAGCCTGTACTCACCAAATTTAGGCAGCCTAATTCAAGTCCTGATATTCAATTAATGTAATAGTTGATTTTATTCTAAAGCTAAAAAAACTTAATACAGCGGAGTACATGTTGAAAATTAATTGTCCATTTAATTTTCTAATTAAGTTGGATACCGCTATGCAACAAATAGCAGATGCCCACAAATATAATTAAATTGGATAGTGTTCTGCATGTCTCGTAGTGACAATATCTAGAGTAACATATTAATTTATGTCGGTGTCAAGAAACCAAGTGATATAATTTTTTGTTGTTGAAGCGTTACTGAAAGAGAGATTAGTCGATGCGTCATTACCATTATTGTAACCTATTTTTGAGTCTCCACAAAAAAAATACAAAAATAAAAAAATATATAGTTGGAAGAAATCCAAAAAACAAATATAGTAGACAATATATAGAGTAACATATTGATTTATGTTAGTGTCAAGAAACAAAATGATATAATTTTTTTTTGTTGAAGCGTTACTGAAAAAGAGATTACTCGATGTGTCATTACTATTGTTGTAATCTATTTTTGAATCCCCACAAAAAAAATATAAAAAAAAATATATAGTTGGAAGAAATCCAAAAAACAAATATAGTAGACAATATATAGAGTAACATATTGATTTATGTTAGTGTCAAGAAACAAAATGATATAATTTTTTTTTGTTGAAGCGTTACTGAAAAAGAGATTACTCGATGTGTCATTACTATTGTTGTAATCTATTTTTGAATCCCCACAAAAAAAATATAAAAAAAAATATATAGTTGGAAGAAATCCAAAAAACAAATATAGTAGACAATATATAGAGTAACATATTGATTTATGTTAGTGTCAAGAAACAAAATGATATAATTTTTTTTTGTTGAAGCGTTACTGAAAAAGAGATTACTCGATGTGTCATTACTATTGTTGTAATCTATTTTTGAATCCCCACAAAAAAAATATAAAAAAAAATATATAGTTGGAAGAAATCCAAAAAACAAATATAGTAGACAATATATAGAGTAACATATTGATTTATGTTAGTGTCAAGAAACAAAATGATATAATTTTTTTTTGTTGAAGCGTTACTGAAAAAGAGATTACTCGATGTGTCATTACTATTGTTGTAATCTATTTTTGAATCCCCACAAAAAAAATATAAAAAAAAATATATAGTTGGAAGAAATCTAAAAAAAAAAAACATACTAGTCAGAATAGGATGCCGGAGCATCCAAAAAAGAAAATAGTTAGAAAATAGTTGAAGAGGTTTAAAATACAAATTTTGAAATTTACCATTATACTTTTGACTAATGAGAGCTTTGTTAACAAAAAAAAAATCAATTTTAGGAAGAAAATTGAAAATTAGATGTTTATTTACTCAATTAAATTTTATTGAAGGTTTAATTGAATTTATGAAAGGTTTGATTGCAAATTTTTTTTATTTTAAGTCAATTTGGGCTTTAATTGGAAGAAATTAAAATTCTAGGATCATATTATAATTTTTAAAGTTGATTTGGTCAAATCAGGGATTTAATTACATAAATATGAAGGTTTGATGGCCAATTAGAAACTTAATTGAAGAAATTTAAAATTAAGGACCAAGTTGGAAAAGACACGTAACTATAAGGGTTGCAATTGACCAAATCTAGTGCTAAATTGTAGAAATTGGAAGTTTATTGACGAATTGAGGGTTAAATTGCATAAATAAAAAATCAAGGACTAAAGTTAAAAGGGCGGCCAACTTTAGGGCTGGCAATTGAATTTGGTAGCAATTGAGGACTTGATTAAAAAAATCACAAATTAAAGATTAATTTGGAAATTAACAAGTTTTGACACCATTTCTTTTAAATAAAATAACATGTTTTAGATAAAACGGTGTCATTTCATCCATTGTTAAAAAAAAAACTCAAAACTGTATCATTTTGAATAGCACTATGAGTCTTTTTTTTCCCATCGAAGCTCACAAACGTAAAGGAAGAAAAAGTTTTTCTCCCCTACATTTTTCCATTCCCTCTCTTTCCCAAAACTCAAAAACAAACCGATAAAGATCTCCACTTGCCTGGAAAAACAAAGGGGATAAGTCCCTCAGGCGGCTTTGAGATGGTTGTTTATTGTTTTTTTATCCATTTTGATTAATATTAGTTTATATTTTTATATTATAAAGATATAAATTTAATATTAAAATACCTAATTTTTGTCAAAACATTGCAAAAATTATATATATAAAAATCGTGGCCTAATAGTTGATTTTATTCTAAAGCTAAAAAACTGAATATACCGGGGTACATGTTGAAAATTAACTGTCCATTTAATTTTCTAATTAAAATGGATACCGCTAGGCAACAAATAGCCTATGCCCACAAATAGACTACAATTATACTTATGTATTACAAACATAACCAGAAAAAAATAAATTGCATTTTACCTGCTGGCCCCGTCTATAAATTGTACTATTATCTCACAAGCTTTTGGAGGGTGAACTTAGGCTTGTTGGGAAAAACAGAAGCTGAGAATGGCATCACAAGAGGCAGAGGCAATGTTAAAAAGCCAAGTTGAAATATCGCAACTCGTGCTTGGTTTTGCTGATTCTATGGCTTTGAAGTGTGCGGTCGAGCTTCGACTGGCAGATATAATAAATTCTCACGGTCGTCCAATCTCTCTGTCCCAAATAGCTTCAGGTTTCAACTTCAATCCTTTTCTTTGCATGCATTGTAAAGAATGAGCAAGAATATAGCAATTAAATTATTAGGATTGCTATGCATATAATTCTACTGTTGAAAACTACAAAGTCAATATGGTAAATTTAAATAGAATGGGTTTTAATTCAAAAAATATTGGTCAAGTAGTTTTGCATTTAGACGTTTTATTTTGACATTAAGATGTAGCTCAAGTGAAAATTATTATTCTCCCTTTTCAAAGAAATTTCAAATCCGAATATCTCCGTTATAACCCGAATCTTTTATGTTAAATACATAAACGATATAATTGAGTAATTTTTCCTCAGATTATCCTAGGACTTCATATATATAAATGTTTCCAAAGTATACTATAGTTTACTCTCTTTGTATATATGTTTCACAACATGTTTCGAATTTTTTTTTTCATATGTTAGAATGAGATGTTAAAAATTGTAGGGATATGAATTTTATATTTTGAAAATACTCAAAAATAGCTTAAATTAAGGGCCACTTGGGCAATAGTCTGAGGCCCCCACTTAAGAAAAAATTCAAAAAATAAATAAAGTATATTTATTAATTACGTCTTATGAATGAAGTGAAAATTATCATCACTTAACAAAACCTTCAAGTACTAAATGAGAATTGTTGAAGACCCTACTTGTCAAGCATACATAAAAAATAATAACAAAATATTTTAAAAAATCTAAGTTATAGTTTTGTCCAAGATCACTATTTATTTTAAGCTTTGAAGATACTAGTAAACTATAAACCTTGATTCTAGCCTAAAGATTAGTATATAATTAAAACATAGATACTAATATATAACCTATAAATGTTATTCTTTTATATCAATAAAATATGTCTTTACATATAATAATAAGATATAGTCTCTGCATTAAACTACTAATTTACCTCTTTACCTAGCTACTATCCTTAATTATCCTTCTTTCTTCGAGTATTTAAAAAAAATGAATACTTAATTTTTAACATAATATCAGGGCATATATCTTGAATTTTAACATCGTAGCTAGCTAGTCATTATGCTCACCACTAGGTGATTCGCCCAAGTTGTTGTTTGATGCATGGTATAAGTTCTTGATAGAACTTCTTAAACTATAGGAACACGTGAAGAAATATTTTAACATTATATTGGTATCCCTAGCCTCACCAAAGCACAACATATACAGTTTTAATTTCGAAAATGAAATATGTTGTATATAAGTTGCAATATACAGATTTTTTTTCTTGTATCCTTCATGATTTCAGGTATTAACTCACCTAGCCCGGACATTTCTTATCTTGCTCGTATCATGAGATATGTGGTCAGAAAAGACATTTTTAGTGCACACCCCCCATCAGATGGAGGCGAAACACTCTTTGGGCTGAATCAAAAATCAAGAATGCTAATGCATGACTCTGAACGAAGCCTCGTTCCTATATTAACCATACAACACAGTCCATGGCTCCAAGCACCGTGGCATTGCTTGAGCCAATGTATCAAAGAAGGTGGAACCTCTTTTTCGAAGGCTCATGGCTGTGAACTGTGGGATTTTTCTTCTCGAAATCCTGAGGCCAGTAGGATTTTCAATGAGGCCATGGCATGCACATCAAAGATCACGATGACGGCAATTTTATCACATTACAAAGATGGTTTCAACAACATTAGATCATTGGTGGATGTTGGTGGTGGTATTGGAGGACATGTAGCAGAGTTTGCCAGGGCCTACCCACACATTAAAGGAATAAACTTGGATCTGCCACATGTTGTAGCAACAGCACCAAAATATGAAGGAGTTTCCCATGTTGCAGGAAATATGTTTGAGGCTATTCCTAATGCTGATGCAATTTTCATCAAGGTCAGTGCCTTGGTAGAAATTTTATTGGGGCTCGAATTAATATAACGATAGATATCCTTTTCTTGAGCATTAATTTTACATATGCTTACTCCTTTTTTTGTATTTTTACAGCGGATATTGCATGATTGGACCGATGAATCATGCGTTGAAATTTTGAGAAATTGCAAGAAAGCAATACCTGAAAAAACTGGAAAGCTTATCATAGTTGATATAGTTCTACAAACAGATGATCATTGTGATAAATTTGATGATATAAGAATGGGAATGGATTTAGTGATGTTTGCAGTGACCACTGGTGGGAAGGAGAGAACTGAGCAAGAATGGAAGAAATTATTAGAGGAAGGAGGCTTCTCTCGCTATAAAATCATCAAGATTCCAGCTTTGGAATCTATTATCGAGGCTTATCCAGAGTGAAATATCAATTTGTTATAGTCATAATAATATCTTAAATAAGTAAACTACGCCTGCGATGCAGCAGTCAATAATAATATTAGGCATAATAATCCGAGCCATGTAACGCCTTTCCCTAAACTGTATTCATAGATTATTAAAGCTTTATAATATATTATTGATTATGATGGTCGCTTGTGGTTGTAATCTATAGAAACTAGATGATTATATATATGTTTTATAGTAAAGGAGGTATTTTTGGATTAGTCTTTACGTAATTGAGACTCGATCCACCACTCACAGAGCTAGGTCAGCGCCCGATCTCCCCTGGCCTTGGATCGATTCCAAGAACAAGACTCTTTGAATCTATTAACAATGAATATGCAATATTACACGAAGAAAAAGAACATTTTCGATGGTGAGAATTGAACTTCTAACTTAATGAGTTAGAAGCACATTCTCCTATATTGCTCCACCACAATCTTCGATGGTTGAAAATAATATAATGATAACAATGGTAATGGATTTAGTAATGTCGGCACACTCCACAGGTAGGAAGGAGAGAGCTGATCAAGAATGGAAGAAATTATTAGAGGAAAGAGGTTTCACTCGTGATGAGGTCCTATTTTTTTCCTTGGGCTTGAAGGTTGGGCCCGAGTTTGTGTAAAGTCATTAATATTTTAGCTCTGACAATTTAGCCTAGCCTTCCATTATAAAAGAACAGGTAGATCATTGTTGTTACATGCAAAAAGCTTCATTTTATCTTTTTAATGATTAAATTAGAATTGGTTCAAGGAAAGATAAATTATCCCTTTGATAAAAGGTTTTTTCTTTAAGAAATAATTGTCATCCTTTCATAGCCCGCTGTATGCTTTTCTTCTTTGTAGGGAAAAGGTTGGCTTGTACCTAAAATATCCATGTCTCATCATGATAAAATAATATTTTTTTATAATGATAAAATATTTCTGATTTATGATCCCAGGATAAAATATCTCTAATCCATTATTATAAAATATTTTTAATCTAATATATATGACCAATATTCCTTATCCATTTTTAGATTCTCACATAAAAAATTGAAAAAAAAATAAAAAACAATATATCAAAAAAACATTTGAAAGAAATTCAAAAAATAATAACAGTGAGAAAATGATGCTAGAATGCCCATAAAATAGCTAAAAATTAGTTAAGAAGATTCAAAAATACAAAAATAAAAATTTAATAGTATCTCATTGATTGATGAGAGTTCTATTGACAAGAAAATTTTAATTTTTAAGAAAAAAATTCAAAATTAGATATTTATGAATTCAATTAAATTTTATTGAAGGTTTAATTGAATTTATGGAGGATTTGATTGTAAGAAAAAATATTTTTAAGTTAATTTAAGCTTTATTTGAACAAAATTAAAGTTTAGGGATCAATTATAATTTGTTCAGGGGTTTGATTACAAAATTTTGAAACCACAAAGACCAAATCAAAATGGCCATTTGAATTGGAGAAACAGAGACGTTTCATGAACTGTTCATCGTCTTCTCCTCAGCAACGGTTTCAGTAATAAAATGCCGCAGATTGCTTCAGTCATGGGGAACGTTTCAATGCTACAATCTCTCTGCACACCGCCGACTGTTACGACTGCAATAATATCGCAAACGTCTTTATTATAAAAGAAAAAAAACGCATGCAGTTTTGGCTATAAAAAGCCGGGGAGAGAGAGAGAACGGAGGAGGGAGCACAAGGAGCAGAATAAAACAAAAGAGGAGGGAAGAAGAATAGGGAGGCAGAGCGAGCAGGACAGAAGAGAGAGTGGGGAATCAGCACGAGAGGGAGACAAAAACAAGCAAAAGGAAAGAATGTAAGCAGAGGAAATCGTTGAGACCAGAAACAGCGTTGCCATCATCTTCGTCATTTCAGAAAACTAGAAACGAAGAAGAAGAAGAAGGGTGCAGGAATGAAAACAGTAGCAGAAAGAAAGGAAAAAAAACGTTGCCAGATCAGAGCACTAATCACCCTCAACTTTGTCTTCATCTTCAGGCAGCAGCTCCAGGGAACGTTTGAGAGGACCAGAGAGGGAGAGAGAATAAAACAGGGAACAAGAGGAAGAGCAGAGCAGAAGAGAAGAAAAAAAAAAGTAGAAGGGAAACGCAGAGAAATAAAGAAGAGCCGCCGGCCAGTCAGCACCACGGTCCGCAACCGCATCATCATCACTGCCAGCTGCCGCTATCCTCCCCGTCGACAACAGCACCGTGAGAAATAGAAGAAGACCACAGAAGCAGAGAAGAACAGGGCAGAAGAAAAAACGCAGAGAAGAAAAAGAAAGGCCGTCTACTATCCAAGTTGTTCTCCGGTCAGCAACCAATAGCAGCATCGCCTCGAAACCATCGCAGATCCCTTCCACCCCCTCTTCCTTCTTCTTCTTCCTTCTCCACTTCATCTTCTTCGGTTCCGTCCTCCACTGTTTACTGGGCCAGGCAGCGCCGGCCCAGCCAAAAAAAGTCGGGACAGGTTGAGCGTAGTTTAAAAAAAAAATTCAAAACTTCAAAAAAAATTGTGATTTTTTCACACAATTTTATACTGAATTTTGCTTAGTATTAGTTTGTATTTTATACTATAAAAATATAAATCTGGTATTAAAATATTTGGTTTTCGTCAAAATATTTTTTAAAAAAATAAAATAATAAATTTTTTTATTTTTATGCATACCGCCAAGTCTCTCAAAAATAATATAAAAAATCACAAGGGTTTTAGCATGTATTTTGGCTTTAATAACCAGTTTATTAAAGTCACGAAAACTAGGTCAATGTTTCAAAAAATCCAAAAAAAAAATATTTTATTTTTTTTAATATTTGGGGTTACGACCTTATACGTAAGACGTATTTTAGATATTAAATTTTTTTTATTGACATTAGAACGGTTAGGTTTTACCCAAGAAGATAAAAATTTCCTTACCGAGAAAAACTTTTCTTAAACCATAAATGGATCAACAACTAGAAAACACAACAAGATTTTAGATTTTATTAGACAATAAAACAATGCAACTTGCCTTAGGAAAGGCATATTTGGGGTGCTAATACCTTCAATTTACATAACCAGTCATTGTACTTGATCTATAAGACTAGTTAGGGTTCCTAGTGACCAAAATACTAGGTGGCGACTCTCATTCTATTTTTTTCACTGATAAGAGACAAGAATTCCTTGTTTTCCCATCTTTGCCACATTTAGATTAGATTAAGATATTTTGAGAGTGGATGTTTTCGCCACGACACTACACATGTGCGACAAGTCCTATCAGGATGAAATATCTTTGTTCCATCAATCCATCAAAAGGCCTCTAGGCTCTACACTTAGTTGAATCTAAGGATGATGGGTTTGGTAACTCACCAAACTCATAGGCATTTAGGTTTAACGCTTGACTAAGTCTAGGGACAATGGATCATAACCCTTTTATGGTCAGCCATTTGGAGAGCCATTTCAAACATATGAAAAAAAGCAATAAATGATGATCTATCAGTAGCCCCTTAAATCTTTAGATATTATACTCAAAGATTTTAAAAATTCTTTACACGTAAAAGGTGAGGACCTTTTTATCTTTCCTCTAAGATCTTTATGCATCCCTCCTAGCACCTTTATGATCCTCAAGTCTGGGTGGATTCTTTTTATGGGTAAAAGGTTTGCTTGAGGGAACAAAACGATCACTAGTACTCAATGTAGCCTTCTCGATGACTAGCACTTATGTAGCCTTCTCAAGATATATGATGACACAAAAAAATGTTTCAACCAACAGTAAGGGTGTAGCACAAAAAAATCTTTTATTTATAATCTTAATTGTTTTTACTTTTGCCTTTACTTTTACTTCATCTCATTAGTAAAAAAAAAAAAGAGAGAAAAAAACTACTCTCACGGAAAAGACCTTAAGTTATGTCTTCCTTAACCCCAGACAAACTTGTATGAATCATCCTAAAATTTTTTTAATAATCTTTCAATTTCAACCAGAATTAATGGATCCTAGAAACACTAGACCTATTTCAAGAAAAAAAAGTGCTCCAACTCTTGACAAAGAGTTTAGGTTTCAGCCAGAACCTAAAAAGAGCAATAATGGAAATGGGTTACTCATATTAGGCCTAGTTGAGAATAATTAGGAGGCTTGACCTTTGGTTTAGCCAATCATTTTCTATTTATATGTGTAAGGTAATATACAATAGTTAAGATAGAGAATACAATACTAGAGTAGTGCCCATAATATTTTTTATATAGTATATATTCTATAATAGACCCCCTCAAGCTGAGGATGAAGGATCGACTCAAAGTTTGAAACAAAAGGCAATAAACGAAGCAATAGGAAGTCGCTTAGTAAAGACATTTGCAAGTTGATCCTGAGAGGAAATCAAATGAATTTGAATCTCCTTTGCAACTTTATCTCGGATAAAATGATAATCAGCCTCTACATGTTTTGTGCGAGTATGAAAAATAAGATTCACAGATAAATAAGTGGCACCAAGATTATCACATAGAATGTTAAGAGCAAAAGCAGATAAAAATTAAAGATTTGCTAATAAATATTGAAGTTAAATAACCTCATTAGTGTCATCTACTAAGGCTTTGTACTCAGCTTCAGTAGAGGAGCAAGCAATTGTACTTTGCTTACTTGATTTTCATGAAATTAGTGTTTAATCAGAAAACACAAGATAATCACCCATAGATTTTCTATCATCAATATTACCTGCCCAATTTGCATATGTAAAGCCAAGTAATGCAAAGGAAAAACTATGAGTAATATGTAGGTCATGTGTAGTAATACCCTTAAGATAACGCAAAATGCGTTTAACGGCTGCCGAAAAATAATTTGTAAGAGTATGCATAAACTGACAGACTCTATTAACAACAAAGTAAATATATGGTCTTGTAAAAGTGAGATATTTAAGAGCACTCATAATTTGATGAAAGCATATAACATCATAAAATAAAGGATCTGGTAGTATGATAACTTTGGATATAAAGATAAGATTATCAACAGGTTTGCAAGATATCATACCAGCCCGAGTGAGGATGTCAAGTGTATATTTATGCTATCGTAGCATAAGACTCATACCAATAGACTGAACCTCAATACCAAAAAATAATGAACAGTACCTAAGTCATGAAGCTTAAATTATGAGCTCAACAACTGTATGAAGCGTTTAAGCATAAAAGAGTTACTACCCGTAAGTAGAATATCATCAACATAGACTAAAAGATAAAAACATATTACTACTAATAAAGAAGATAAATAATGAGGTATGCACCGTAGAGGTGCAGAAACCAATTAATTGTAAAAAATCGTTCAGATAAGTGTACCAAGCTCGCAAAGCCTATTTTAAACCATATTGAGACTTATGAAATCTACATACATAAGAGGGGAGAGAAGAATCAACAAAACCTGGAGGTTGTTTCATGTAGACCTCTTTATCAATAATGTTATTAAGAAAAGCATTATGGATATCAAGCTAATGAATTTGCCAATCACATGAAACTGCAATAGAGAAGACTAATCTGACGGTCACTTACTTGATAACATGACTAAAGGTTTCAAAGTAATCAATATCTTTTTACTGAGTGAAACCTTTAACAACTAGGCGTGCCTTATACCTCTCAATGTAGCTATCAACTATGCGTTTAATCTTTTACACCCACCAACTACCAACAACATTCATCCAAGAGTGAAACAACACTAATGTCCGAGTCTTATTAATGTATAAGGCCTGAATTTCCTCATATATAGCTTTATTCCATGCCTCATACCTATTAGGATCATTAAAAACAATTGGTTCATGAGTAAAAGAAGATACCATCTGATTAATGGAAGTAGTAGAGGCGGTAGTTGTTGTTGTGGACAGTGTTATCTTTAGTTGTCTAGGATGGAGCACTATATGATGTTGACAAGCAACTGGTCATGAAGGAGATGAGCTTGTACCTGGAAGTTGCTGGAAAGGATACGAGAGGAGATCTACACAGAGCTATAGGCTAACTAGAGAGTCTGTGGAGGGACTGGTTGGCACAACAGACACCGATGAACTTGTTATAGAACTTGTCTATTTTGCAGCGGCAAACCTAAAAGCATAAACATCTGTTGATTGAGAATATGTTCCTACATAATGATCATTGGAAAAATAAACGGATGGTAACAATATGGCAAGTATAGCCGGCAAGGACGTGGTTGTAGAATTTTTCGGCAAGTGGGGGGTCTATTGGGGTGCGGCAGATGGTAGGATAAAGGTGCTGGTTTGGCAAGGTTATGAAGTAGTAGGCTGAAAAAGTTAGGAAGGATTCAAGGTTGAGAGGTATGTAGGTTGTGTGGAGGGTACTAGTGTATTTGTTATCTGTTCAAAATTCACAAAAGAAAAGACATCTTCTTGAAAACGAACATAACAGGAAATATAAATACGTTAAAATGTTAAATCAAGATAGTGATAGCCAAGATGAGATAAGCTATACCCTAAGAACACATATGGAAAGGAACAAAACTCCAATTTGTGAGCATGATAAGGACACAAAAAAAGAAAACAAAGACACATAAAAGTACATAGAAAATTAAAATCAAGAGTACGACGAAACACACTCAAATAGAAATTTATTTTAGAGAACAAGAGTAAACATGTGATTAATAAGATATATTGATGATTCAAAAGCATATTTCCAAAATTCTAATGGTGCACTACATTAGCCTTAAAGAGTAAGGTCAGTTTCGATAATATGTCAATGATAATACTCAACAGTGCCATTTTGTTCATGAGTATGAGGACAGATTAACCGGTGATGAATACCAATGATCTGAAATAATTGATTTAACTTATGATATTCACCACCCCAATAAGTTTGAACAGATTTAATCTTACATGAAAACTGACACTCAATAAGTGTTTGAAAATGATGAAAGATGGAAAACACATCAGATTTGGCAGCAAAAGGATAATACCATAAATGTTTGGTATGTGCATAGATAAATATAACAAAGTAACGGAAGCTGTCAGAAGAAAAAATAGGGGCAGAACCTCAAACATCACTAAATATTAAATCAAGTGGGGTAGTAGTTTTGTAATCCGTAGGTCACAACGACAGACGCAACGATTTGTCTAATAGATAAGCTTGACACTGAGCAAGGTAACATCTAGAAGTACATGCTATTTTATTGTTGGAAATTGAGTGGTACTTAAAATTGCATTATTATTAAGGCTTTATATCATCATATTATATTTTTAGTATAATAACAAGTCTAATAATATAAAATAGTTTTAATTCATGGTAAATATTTATTTTAAATGTAGGTAAATCTCACAATTTAAATGATTGATTGATGTGATTTACTATTGAAAGCAAAAAAGACAAAGAAAGGACTAAGGTTAGAGAAGAATGATGGATCATTGGATTATATCTGGAGTTGTGGACATTAAATTGATATTTGGTTTAGTGTTCTTGAAAGTTAAGACATAGGTCTGTACCTTTCATGAAGAGTGGAAGACCTAAATCTATCGTTTATAAATTCAAAGCCCAAACATTACTCAGAATTTTACTAATAGTTGGAGTCACAAAAGGCCAAATGACATTAAATTTGATAGGTGGAAAGATAAGATAATTTCTAACAACTTTCATGCGAACCTCCTCCTCAAATTTTAATGTTAGCAATGACATTTCATCCAGACAAGAGCTTGAGGGCTATCAATCACGTCCACCAGAAGCGCTACTCAATATTTTAGCCATATCTCGAGCTGTAGTGATCCAAATACTCTGAAATATTATGGGTGGAAAGTAAAGATGATTGCCAATAATTGTTCTGAAAAATACTTTGTCAAATTTTGATTGCATTAATGTCATTTCATCCCGCCAAAATGTTTAAATGCTATTGTCCACTAGGTCCACTAAATCAATAGTTAACCACTGCATCAATAATCAATTACCAAATGAATAATTCTAAATTTTAGTCTATAAAAGGAGACATTTATCATTCATTTAGGCATCTTGGTTTTCAGATCAAGATCACTTTCTTGCTTTCTCTCTTTGTAATGTTTAAGTTTTATTTCATGTTTTATTTTCATTAATCTCTTGTTTATGCTTTTCATTTTCTTTACTACTCTTAGTTAACTTACATCATAATTATGTTATCTTGTTTATTTATGTTCTTCTTCTTTATTATGTCTAGCTATGTTAATTATATCAAGGTGAAAAGGTTTCACTAATAGTGTTAGAATATATATAATATAAACTCAACATGGACTTCAATGTTTATATCCATGAAAGTTTGTTATTAATATGTCTTATCTTTTTATCTTACTAATTCTCAATACCTTGCTTATTAAATGATTAATCTAGATTTGTGTTGTATAACACTTGGTACAATAAATACTTGATCCTTCATAGTCTTCGATCGACATCATTGTTATGAGAGAAACTTGATTTGTTGTTAACATAAGTTAGCATCATGAATTATTGACAATATTTAAAAGTATGGTCTTACTAAAATAAGATAATTAATATGATCATGTTAAAAATTTATAATGAATTATTAAGGATAACATCTTATTGAAACCTCCTTTGTGTGTGATTTCCAGTTGAGCAATAAAAAGAGTTTATGCTATATTTATTTCTAATACCATTAGTGGATCCTCTAACCCTAAAAACTATTTTTATTATTGTTTAATTCTCACACTAATCTCACATCTCAAAAATCTCTTTAACTCTTTATTAACTATATATATATATATATATATATATTATTTGTAATTTATATAGTTGACTTCCCTATGGATCGACCCCGGTTTTATCGAGTTATTTATTATTATGATACTCTTGCACTTGGGATAAGACATCAACTCTTTGATTGTGTCAGAAACTAACAAATTTAAAATGCAAGGGGTTGGATGACCCAAACAACAATGTTATAGATCGGCAGTCATGAAGAGGCATGGAGACCAAAAAGCTTGAGGAATTGGCATGGTAGAAAACTCGAATAAGACATAGAGACCATCATTACTCTGACCGGAAAGGAGAACTTCTTTGGTGATGAAAACCTTGACATAAAACACAAAAGTGTAAAATTCAAAATAAACATGATTATCACGATAGAATTTTTGAATAGATAACAATGGTTTGATAACATGAAATTCAAAATAAACATGATTATCACGATAGAATTTTTGAATAGATAACAATGGTTTGATAATATGAAGCACATGAAGAACATTAGATAATGTAAAAATATATTTTAGGGAATGTAATATGGTATATCAAATATATGATATGTCTAGGTCCTTATCATCACCAACATATAAATGATCATTAATAAGATAGGTTGCAAAATGGTCAGAGTTACAAGATCAGGTGTGACGTGTTAATTCGCACCAGCATCGGGGAACCAAGTCACAGCATAAACATTCCCAACAGCAAGGTGAGTAGAGGGCTACTAGGTACTGCCGCAAAACTAGAAACAATAAACAGCTGTGTGATTGAAATTTGAGCACAGTTGGCAGTAAATATTTTGTTGTCTAGACCATTGTCCAGCCCCTGTGTTGCGCCTATTCTACTACCAGTTGTTTAGCCTCTAGTCAACAACAGATTGGAACTTGTTCTAGTAATTGTGGTGGTTACTATTGGGATGTCAGATGCCATGAGAACACACCTTTTTACGACTAAAATTTAAGTTATAATGAGACATAGTAAAATGAGCAAAGTGTTCTAGTATTGGCAACAATGGTGGCTGCAGCAATTCTACTACCAGTTGTTTAGCCTCTAGTCAGCAACAGATTGGAACTTGTTCTAGTAATTATAGTGGTTACTATTGGGATGTCAGATGCCATGAGAACACACCTTTTTAAGACTAAAATTTAAGTTATGATGAGACATAGCAAAATGAGCAAAGTGTTCTGGTATTGGCAACAATGGTGGCTGCAGCAATAGAGATGAAGACAGTAGAGGGATTTCATATATGAAATGAAGGAAGTTCTTATGCAAAAATTCATGTGTAAGAAGATGGTTGTGAAGGTCAGCATATGATAACGGTTCTGCCTTAGTTATAAGACTCATTACCAAGTCTTTGAACTCACCACGAAGACCACGAAACACATATAAATAAAAATCTTTAAGAAACATATTCCAGCCAACAACAGCCAATTCATCAAATAATGATTTGTCTTGTTACATGTTTATATTAATCGATGAGTCACCTTACCAAAGATCTTGAAAGGAATCATAGAGTTGCATGATGCAAGAATTATATAGAAATGTAGGAGCTTTCTTAAAAGTACGCCAAACACATTGCGAGGCATGACGATCTACCATAAGATAGAACACATCCATGGAGAGAGAGAAGAATAATACACTCAAAATAAGTTGATTGACATGACTAAAAGATTGATGTCTTTTTCCAAGTGCAGGAGTGTCAAAGTAATAAATAACCCAGCAAGAACGGGATTGAACCATGGGGAGGTTAATTATACAAATTATGAGTAGCAATTATAAACAATAACAATAGTAACAACAACAACAATAATAATAATAATAGCAATAATAATACTAGTAGTAGTATGAGTAGTAGTAATAGCAGTAGTAGTAATAAAAAAAAGAAGAAGAAGAGGAAAAGTTGATGAGAACTTTGAGATGGAAGATTAACGTAAAGATTAAACAATGATAACAATAAAT